>NC_056728.1:101837089-102009589 GCF_019279795.1 Protopterus annectens | reverse complement strand
GTCTGGAGTCAATTGTAGTGCTGCATGGGAAAAGCATATGAGGAAGATATCTGAACAAAGCCATAAATAATGGGGGACAAACCCCCCAAAATAGAAGCATCTTTTAAATATTGTTCTTACAAACTTCAAAAGTTGATATTATAACAGGTATTGCATTAGCATACATTTTCTAGAGGGTATGAAGTCTGAAACTCAAATGACTTTTGGTAGTTTTGGGTTGCCACAGCTAATCACCTGTCTGCTATTGATTGGCAGTATAGTTTTATAGTGTAGAGTTGCCAGCCTGGTGCTCATCCTTCAGAGAAGGTACACACACATATTCATGCACCTACCTGCATGTCTTTAAAGTATGATTACCTGAGGGAGGACATGCAGACTCCACACAGAAGGAACTCCAGCTGAGAATCAAACAAAAGAACCTCTTACTGTGAGGTGACAGTTTTAACCACTGCACCATTGCAGCCCCAAAGTCTGAAACTCAAATGCCTGACATTATTTTCTGACTTCAATCATCAATGATTTGCAAAGTGATTTGCCCCAAAACACAAATTTTATATGAAACAGGCCAAAGCTATGAGGCAAAAATCTGGACAATTGAGAGGTACGACTAAAGCAGAGGAAGGGCCTTTCAAATGAAAAATAGATTTCAATGCAAAAACCTGTGAAACCAGCTTCCCGTGAAACAGGCTTTGATCTGGCCGCATACCTCTTGTCAACACTTCTCACCCAACCTGTTTTAATATTTTCCTTTCTCATAAGATAGGTCTGAGCAATCCTACATTACAAAACAAAGCAAAAACAATTACTTTGCAGGCAGATTTGAATGAGAAAGCATGCACTAGTGACTTTGATCTGGTTGCATACTTCTGTCTGTCTTATTTATATCCGTTGTGTGTTTGATCTTTCTATGTCTGAAAAGATATGTTGATAGTACGCTGCCAACAAAATACACCACAGAGGATAGGAGATTCTCTTCGCTCTTTCATTTTACGGTTATTCAGTGATATTTTTATCCTTTGACAATGGTATATGTCAATGCTTTGCACTGCCAATCCAGTTATAAAAAGGTTTCACTAAATAAGGTCAGGACCAATAAAGCCACATATGCGTAGGCACTCGCTAATAACTTACCAAAAGATCAGGGGCCTCCCAAATGGAAACAACTTACACACATAATGCAAAAAACAACCACAACACATAACACACAAACCAGTGCCTCAACAAATAAGCCCATAAGGCGTAACACCACAAAAACCTAATGTATTGGTCATAGGTGACTCCATTGTGAGACACACAGATGTTCCCCTCACTGGGCTGGATAAGGAGCAGGTTATGGTTAGCTGTCTGTCAGGTGCCAGGATCCTTCAAGTCTCTCAAGCACAAGTACTGGTATGACTCTGTCATAGTCCATGTGGGGGTGAATGACTTGAGATGCACCTCACTATATGAAGAGAGACATGAGTGAGCTCTCAGATTATGTGCCACAGGCATGTATAAGCCTTGCCTTAAACAGCATTCATCCATCTCCAAGGATGATTCCACAATACAAACAAAAAATGATTGACTTTAACAATTGGCTTAGCTTCTGGTGTCAGTCCATGGAGATCCAATATCTGTCAGCATGGGACGACATGGTCAACAGGCCACGCTGCTTTGCCAGAGATAGTCTGCACCTGTTTCCTCTAGGCTTTTGGATACTGGCAAAGGCATTACCCACCACTATTGTTCCTTTTTTAGGCAGTATCAAAAGAACCAATCTCCCAACATAACAAAATTCTCTCTAGATAAACTCAAGGTACTGCCTGTTTAATGCTAGGAGTCTAAACAAGAAACTGCACTCACTGGAAGTACTCCTCACTTTGGAAGATGCTGACATCTGTGCAGTCACTGATACATGATACAAAGGCATGGAAAGCACCCCAGCCATGCAGGGCTACAGTGCCTTCCATATATTCAGACCACAAAGTGAGCATGAAAGAACCAAAGGAGGAGGTGTATCCATCTTCATTAATGATAAATACACCTCGAGACTGGTGAAACAGTATAACTGTCTTGAGCTACTCCATGTCCAGTTCATACCTCTCAACCTGGAAACATCAAAAATCTGGACAAAGGCCCATGAAAAGTAGGTACAACTGGACAAAAATTGGTATGTTGATTAACATAAAATCTGCATACATGATTACATACCCCTCTCTCACTCCAATGGAATTGTGGGATACCAGCATTCAAACTCAAATTGAATTAAACACAAAATATAACCAGAACAATAGTGTTTTATTTATATTAACATTTGAACTTGTATCAAACTATGAACTTGTGTAAAACTAAAATACAAATTTATAATCCTCCAAAGAGCCACAAAAGTCACGTAACAGCTAATTTTTGAAGAAAACTGTTCACTTTATTAACGCACTTCACAGACAGCAAACAATTCGCGTTTTCGTCCCTCTACACCAGGACTTCATCAGACAATAACATGAATTCACAGTGACTTAAATATACAATTAATTGTGCAATAAACCAATAAAACCATTAAATTTAAATTCAAAAACACCAATCCCTATGGTCTGTTACTCATTAATATACAGTGTCATTAACTACATATTCATGAGAATGAAAAGGAAAAACATTTTGTTAATGACACTCTCCTATTTTTCTTTTGACTTCATTTCAACTATTTACTAATGCATAAACCTCAATCCTGATTTGTGTAACATGGAGTATAATAATAAATATAAAATAATTCATTAGAGAAAAAAAATTTTTCATTGGAGAAAAGTTATATAAATTCTATGTGTATTAAAAACCACACTCATTAAAACTTCATTTCACATGTTAATATTAGTGACTCCCCCTAGTGTGCAAAACCTGCAATTACATCCCAAAAATTATCTTATAATTTGGAATGACTATATAGAACAATATATTTGGCATAACCACATAAAAATTTAAAATTTATATATGTTATATAGGAACTGTAAGATGGAAGAGTAAAGAACCCTGCTCGTGCGAAAGGACGAAAATCACCAGCACTAGATGTACGAATCCAAAAATGATTTGTAATATCCAAAATCAGAAGTTTATTATATCCAAGTTAAGCGCTTTCGGCTGTAACCCAGCCTTCATCAGAACAAATAATGTAACCAAAGATAAGGTATATATACACACTTCTATCACACTAATTGATCAATTGAATAAAAAAACGCCAAAACATTTAAAAATACATAGTGCTCAAATGAGTGTTAGCACAATCTGCTCTCAAACACTTCAGTGTCCCTGATGTACATATAAGACGCATACATATAAATAAATACTAAAAATTTGGCAAGATACTAAAAACTGTATACAAATAACACAAAACAAAACAAAGCTACTACTCTCCATAAGGGTCCATATTAACAATAAAATGGCATTAAAATACATAACAAAATCCTAATATATGCCAAATAAAAATATAAATGTAAAAAATGACTCTTTGAACATGCTGCTAAAGAATTATTCCAATGCTAAAAATGGTTTTATACTGATGAAATCGTTGAGGCCAGGTGGTCTCGTAGAGTCAGTAATAATTTGCCATTTGCTTTCACATGATGCCAACTTCATTTTCCAATCTCCTCCGAATGGAGTATTGTCCACCTGCTCAATAATGGAAAATAGAAAACTGTGATCTTCTCCTTTTTCTAATATGTGCCTGTATAATGCGTTTTTGGTGTCACGCTTCCCTATTTTATACTGATGTTCGTAAATGCGTCTATTCAGCTGTCTTTCTGTTTTGCCTATATAATGGGCATTGCATAAGATGCAGATAGCCAAATAAACAACCTGTTTAGTTTTACAGTTTCCCCTTTTGCATCTAATAGTAGTGTGACATATGTCATCTAGTTTTATGATCTTGCTTAAATTAATATATTTGCATTATTTACAGTTACCACATTTCACAGTGCCTTTGTGTGTGTCTGCATTTAGTTTGGTGTAACTGTCTCTTTGCAATAGCCTCTTCATGTTGGGGGCTGTTTTAAAAACGCATCTCGGTTTATTGCCCAAAATGTGGTCCTTATCCATGACTGTCAATGTTTTCCAGTGCCTTTCCAAAATTTTTTGAATGATGTATGTACTAGGGGAATACATAAGTACACATACCCTGCCCAAGGATGTACTAGGTGTGTCCTCTTTTGTGGTTGGTTGGTATGAACCTAATAGAGGGGTGTATTTCCTGCCCCATTCTTTATTAACATAGTTAATGACTTCATTAACCATCACCTCAGGATAGGCTCTCCTAATGAACATGTCCTTGATAGTTCTGAGTTCAGATTCTAAGATACATTTATTAGACGACATCCTCGCCACACGTATACATTGTCCTTTGACTACGTTACGAAATACATGAGGTGGATGATTGCTACTAAAATGAACGTAGTCGTTGGAAAATGTTGGTTTTCTGTAAATTCTAGACGTAAATCCACTGTCGTTGTTACTCAAGAGTGTATCTAAATATGAAATTTCTTTGTAACTGTACTCATGTGTAAATTGTAAAAATTCCACAGTGTGGTTGAGATGTGTCATAAATTCCTGCAGTTTGTCTTCTGATGCTTTCCACAGAATAAAAATGTCATCTAGGTATCTGACGTATAGAGCTATGTCTTTGTAGTACGTACTTTTAAATACGTGCTCCGATTCCCATTCCGCCATAACCAGGTTCGCGAAGATGGGAGCACACGCTGCTCCCATCGCCACTCCCCTGGTCTGCCTGAAAAACTCCCCTTGATGTAAGATGTAGTTGTAGTCCAACACGAGTGACATCATATCGCAAACAAGACTGGTCTTCTCCCAAGAGAAATCTGTGAACTTCGTGAGACTTCTTTCAAAGAATTCCAAACCTTCAGTCCTGGGGATGCTGGAAAAAAGATCGACCACATCTATGGTCAAAAAGATCAAATTGGTGTCCCATAAGTCGTTGGTGATGGCCCCCAAAAATCTCCAGGAATCCTTGATGATGTGAGGGATATTGTCATAAATCTTCTTAAGCCATCCATCGATCAGTTGTCCTACTTTAAAGGTTTTGGACCTTGAACGTGACACAATGGGACGAAAGGGAGGTAGTTTGATGGATTTGTGTATCTTGGGGATGCCCACCATCTTGGCTAGTACTGGATAATCTACTTTCAAGAAGGAATAAGTCTCGTTGTTGATCCTATTGTCTATCAGATATTCCTCTAGGATGAGGTCGATACGCTTGTGTCCAATATTCACCTGATTCAAGATATATTCTCATAATTCCCTGAGTTGTGGAGGATGTTGTGTATCTCTTGGTCATAATCCTCAGTGGAAAAAATCACGACCCCCCCCCTCCCTTATCAGGTTTCATAACCCTGATATCCTTATTCATAGTGAGGTCGGATAGACATTTCCTTTCCATGCTGGTGAGATTATCAAATGGGATGTTAGTGTTGTGTACCTTCTTGTTGTATGTCCAATATATGTCATTGCATACAAGGTGCTCAAAATTGGTTACATGAGGGTTGGAGATGGGGATGTAAGTACTTTTTTTCGTGAGAGCGGTCCCTGCTATACCTGTGACCTTGGTGTTTGAATCTGATTTTTTGTCAAAATGTAAAGCCAGGTTGAGCTTCCTACAATATTTCTTAATCTCCTTGATGCTATCTAATGCATTCCAACCCCTCATGGGTATGAATTTCATACCTTTACTGAGCAGTTGAGCACATGTGTTGTTAATCTCCATGGTCGTGTAGTTGAAAACCTTGAAGCCATCATGTGTAATGATCCTGGGTAAGGAAACCTGATAAGGGAGGGGGGGTCGTGATTTTTTCCACTGAGGATTATGACCAAGAGATACACAACATCCTCCACAACTCAGGGAATTATGAGAATATATCTTTGAATCAGGTGAATATTGGACACAAGCGTATCGACCTCATCCTAGAGGAATATCTGATGGACAATAGGATCAACAACGAGACTTATTCCTTCTTGAAAGTAGATTATCCAGTACTAGCCAAGATGGTGGGCATCCCCAAGATACACAAATCCATCAAACAACCTCCCTTTCGTCCCATTGTGTCAGGTTCAAGGTCCAAAACCTTAAGTAGGACAACTGATCGATGGATGGCTTAAGAAGATATATGACAATATCCCTCACATCATCAAGGATTCCTGGAGATTTTTGGGGGCCATCACCAACGACTTATGGGACACCAATTTGATCTTTTTGACCATAGATGTGGTCGATCTTTTTTCCAGCATCCCCAGGACTGAAGGTTTGGAATTCTTTGAAAGAAGTCTCACGAAGTTCACAGATTTCTCTTGGGAGAAGACCAGTCTCATTTGCGATATGATGTCACTCGTGTTGGACTACAACTACATCTTACATCAAGGGGAGTTTTTCAGGCAGACCAGGGGAGTGGCGATGGGAGCAGCGTGTGCTCCCATCTTCGCGAACCTGGTTATGGCGGAATGGGAATCGGAGCACATATTCAAAAGTACGTACTACAAAGACATAGCTCTATACGTCAGATACCTAGATGACATTTTTATTCTGTGGAAAGCATCAGAAGACAAACTGCAGGAATTTATGACACATCTCAACCACACTGTGGAATTTTTACAATTTACACATGAGTACAGTTACAAAGAAATTTCATATTTAGATACACTCTTGAGTAACAACGACAGTGGATTTACGTCTAGAATTTACAGAAAACCAACATTTTCCAACGACTACGTTCATTTTAGTAGCAATCATCCACCTCATGTATTTCGTAACGTAGTCAAAGGACAATGTATACGTGTGGCGAGGATGTCGTCTAATAAATGTATCTTAGAATCTGAACTCAGAACTATCAAGGACATGTTCATTAGGAGAGCCTATCCTGAGATGATGGTTAATGAAGTCATTAACTATGTTAATAAAGAATGGGGCAGGAAATACACCCCTCTATTAGGTTCATACCAACCAACCACAAAAGAGGACACACCTAGTACATCCTTGGGCAGGGTATGTGTACTTATGTATTCCCCTAGTACATACATCATTCAAGAAATTTTGGAAAGGCACTGGAAAACATTGACAGTCATGGATAAGGACCACATTTTGGGCAATAAACCGAGATGCGTTTTTAAAACAGCCCCCAACATGAAGAGGCTATTGCAAAGAGACAGTTACACCAAACTAAATGCAGACACACACAAAGGCACTGTGAAATGTGGTAACTGTAAATAATGCAAATATATTAATTTAAGCAAGATCATAAAACTAGATGACATATGTCACACTACTATTAGATGCAAAAGGGGAAACTGTAAAACTAAACAGGTTGTTTATTTGGCTATCTGCATCTTATGCAATGCCCATTATATAGGCAAAACAGAAAGACAGCTGAATAGACGCATTTACGAACATCAGTATAAAATAGGGAAGCGTGACACCAAAAACGCATTATACAGGCACATATTAGAAAAAGGAGAAGATCACAGTTTTCTATTTTCCATTATTGAGCAGGTGGACAATACTCCATTCGGAGGAGATTGGAAAATGAAGTTGGCATCATGTGAAAGCAAATGGCAAATTATTACTGACTCTACGAGACCACCTGGCCTCAACGATTTCATCAGTATAAAACCATTTTTAGCATTGGAATAATTCTTTAGCAGCATGTTCAAAGAGTCATTTTTTACATTTATATTTTTATTTGGCATATATTAGGATTTTTGTTATGTATTTTAATGCCATTTTATTGTTAATATGGACCCTTATGGAGAGTAGTAGCTTTGTTTTGTTTTGTGTTATTTGTATACAGTTTTTAGTATCTTGCCAAATTTTTAGTATTTATTTATATGTATGCATCTTATATGTACATCAGGGACACTGAAGTGTTTGAGAGCAGATTGTGCTAACACTCATTTGAGCACTATGTATTTTTAAATGTTTTGGCGGTTTTTTATTCAATTGATCAATTAGTGTGATAGAAGTGTGTATATATACCTTATCTTTGGTTACATTATTTGTTCTGATGAAGGCTGGGTTACAGCCGAAAGCGCTTAACTTGGATATAATAAACTTCTGATTTTGGATATTACAAATCATTTTTGGATTCGTACATCTAGTGCTGGTGATTTTCGTCCTTTCGCACGAGCAGGGTTCTTTACTCTTCCATCTTACAGTTCCTGTGTAGCTTTGTTTCATTTTTGTGGTGAGTTCGTGCTGATATATGTTATATATTATAATTTATTATAAATAAGTATTAATTTATGTATAAATAATCAGCAATATTAAATGACAAATGCAGCACACAAAAATATTAAAAATTGTACCATTGTTAAAATATCTGTTATATGTATTGTATATAATAAAAAATTTATTAAATAAGACCGTGATGCAACATTTCAATGTGTTCTCATATTTTGTTAGCTCTTATTTTTAATAATGGTCTTATGGATATCATTTCATTAAGGCCAGGCTTCCTACTTGCATCCATTCTAACCTGCCACCATAGTTCCATATTCTCTAAGATGTCTTCCCATGGACCACCTCTAATATCACGCTTAACCTGTTCCTATACTAACCATAAGTATTTAGCTTCTTTACATTTTTTCAAATGTTTATATAATGCACTTGCCTCTTTTGCTCTACTAATATCATACAAATGCTCATAGATTCATTTTTTCAGGGACCTTTCGGTTTTGCCAACATAAAATGCTTAATTATTATAAGATAATTTTTGGGATGTAATTGCAGGTTTTGCACACTAGGGAGAGTCACTAATATTAACATGTGAAATGAAGTTTTAATGAATGTGGTTTTTAATACACATAGAATTTATATAACTTTTCTCCAATGAAAAAATTTTTTTCTCTAATGAATTATTTTATATTTATTATTATACTCCATGTTACACAAATCAGGATTGAGGTTTATGCATTAGTAAATAGATGAAATGAAGTCAAAAGAAAAATAGGAGAGTGTCATGAACAAAATGTTTTTTCTTTTCATTCTCATGAATATGTAGTTAATGTCACTGTATATTAATGAGTAACAGACCATAGGTATTGGTGTTTTTGAATTTAAATGTAATGGTTTTATTGGTTTATTGCACAATTAATTGTATATTTAAGTCACTGTGAATGTTCATGTTATTGTCTGATGAAGTCCTGGTGTAGAGGGACGAAAACGTGAATTGTTTGCTGTCTGTGAAGTGCGTTAATAAAGTGAACTGTTTTCTTCAAAAATTAGCTGTTACGTGACTTTTGTGGCTCTTTGGAGGATTATTAGTTTCATTTGGAGCTGCAGCCAGTATTTGCTGAGTTCTAGTGATTTTGTTGGTGTTTTGGTCGCGTAAGAACTTTACAATCAAAAGTAAGTTATGGAACCAGACAAGCAAGAGGAAGTGGGGCAGACACGTAAACTGATTGGACAGCTGACAGAACTGATTGATTTGCTCACTCCTCTTTGCAGCAGTCTACTTCCTACCAAAACGAAAGTCAATGGACATGGAGATTTAACAGATACGTTACTTGGGCCAACTGCCAAACGAAAGAGGGAGCTTATTGGCGGTGATGATCCAGCCGGCGACCCTGATGAGAATGAAGGCACCAGTATTGACCCAGTAAGAACGCCAAGGATTTTTGATACAGGGGCAGGAAACAAGAAAGCGACTGATAAAATATATAGTCAGCAAGGGGCTAGACCGAAATTGTCTCTAGCACCTAAAGGTACTGTTATTTTTGACTGTTTAACCACAACCGAGTGGTTACAAAAAGAATACTTGTTCACAAGTGACAAATCTAAAGTTAATAATAACCGGAATGATGGTGACACTTATATGGTAAAATTAAATAAGTTAAATAAATTAATGACACAATATAGAACTTTGAGCATTGAAAATGCATACCTCAATGAATGTTTAATAAAGGAAATAGTCCCTAAGGGGCTCAGGGTATACAAATACCCTAACAATGTAGAAATTGGTTCGTTGTTTCATGAATGTTTGATAAAGGCATTTAATAAATGTGGACTAGAGATTGTGCAGTTAATAATAGAGGAAAATGAAAGAAAACAAGAGACATTGGGGAGGGATATTCACGATTTAGATATGTGTATTAAGAATGATTTAGTTTTTAGTATTGTAGAAGAAAAAGAGAAATATTTTAAAGTTAGAAAAGACATTGATGCACATTGTGAGATTACTATACAACGTAAGATGGGGAAACTTTACAGAGATATTCATGAATACAATAGTAAGATTAGCTACCCAAACCCAGTAGGTGTTAATAAAAGGAAATACAATGAAACACCTTACAAGCAGAATAATAGAAGAAGTGATAAGGAGGAAGGGTGGAGGGAAGTAGACATATATGATGTTGAGTTCCCACCCCTGGAGTATGAGGGAGAGAGAGTCCAACCCCCTCAATATAGGAGAGAAAATTTTCGGATGAGAGGAGGGAGAAGGGGGAGGGGAAGATATTAAAATGTACCCCCACCCCAAGTGAGAAGTTGAATGACTCACTAGGTATTATAATAGAAAATGATAAAAGTACATACAGAGGTTTCTCTATTTACAATTTCCGTGAAATTTTATTGACTAAAGAACACTTTAATTTATTGAGTAAGGGTCTTAAATATATTCCAACAAAAAAGGAGAAGTAACAGGAACAATTCTTGATGTCAAATTATTTATAAGAAAGGTTAACTTAGCCATCTTAGCTTCAAGAGCCGGGTTCCATGGAAACAATCAAGAAGGGGTAAGGTTAACTAGGAGCTCCCTGTATAACCCACCACTAATGCCTCAATTAAAGAATTTAGAAAATGTGATTGAAAAAGAAATCCGAAGAACTATGACAGGTAACAAGTTTAAAGACAAAAACAATTTAAAGGAAAAAGAAAAGGAAGTGTTGGATGATTTAATCAGTAATAAGGGTGTGAGAATAATGAAACCAGATAAGGGAGGGGGAATCGTGATTATGGACAAAATTATATATGAGGCTAAAATGAATTCTATATTAAGAGATGAAGGTAAATATAAGATAGTGTCTAAAAACGAAATAGAAATAGCATACAAGAAAATTGATTTAATGCTACAAGATTTGTTAATAGAAAATGTAATTGATATGAAAACTTTTAGATATTTTGAAATTCAGAAGCCCAGGGTAGCCACAATCTTTGGTATTCCCAAAGTTCATAAAAATCAGGTAGACCCCCCCCCTTAGACCCACAGTCACTGCAGAGGGGGCTAAGACAGTACCCCTAGCGAAATTTGTGGATGAAAATGCTAAACACATTTGGGTCGATAACAAGACTATATTAAAGGACTCTTGGGACTTTATAAGAGAACTCACACCTGAAGTTTACAAAGACGATTTATTGTTCATCACTATTGATATTATTGACCTGTTTTCAAGTATTCCCTATAAAGAAGGGATGGATTACTTTGAACAAAGTATTTTTTTAGATCAAAAAATGACTCAGGAAGAAAAAATAGCTACAGTTGCTCTCATCGACACAATTTTAAAATATAATTTTTTAGTGTTTGATGGTGAATACTATCAACAGACTAAAGGGGTGTCCATGGGAGCGGCATGTGCTCCTACATATGCAAATATAGTCCTGTCACAATGGGAAGAACATTATGTAATGAATTCCAACTTTAAAAAGTATTGGATGTTGTACCATAGATTCTTGGATGACATTGTAATGTTTTGGATTGGAGGAAAACAAAACTTTTTGGATATTTTTGAATATATTAACGCAACAACAAGTTTTCTAAAATTTACATATGTCATAAATGCAGATATTCTAAATTATTTGGATGTTGAGGTTATTAAGGTGGACCACAATTTTGAAACCAGGGTGTTTAGGAAAATAACATTTTATAATTCCTACCTACACTACGACAGTTCCCACCCCCCAGACTGTAAGAAAAATATAGTCAAGGGACAGTTTGTGAGGGGGTCGAGGATGACAAGCAGAGACATAGACTTTAAACAAGAATGTGACAAGTTGGAAAGAATGTTTCAGGAAAGAGGTTATCCTGCTACATTTGTTCAGGACATTAGGAAGGAGGTAGAAAAAAGGTAGGAAAGACAGATTTTAACCTATAAAGGGAATCATGGAAAGTAATTTTATGAAAGAGAAAAATAATGGTCTCAATAAGAATGAAGAAATATCACAAAAAAGATTAATTATAGAATTCAACTCTACTAATAAAAATATGAAAGATATATGTAAGGAATGGGAAAAATTCCTTTTGTTTACGGACATGGAAGAAATAAAATATATGGCACCACAAATTATATATAGAAATCCACCATGCATACGTAATATGATAGAAAGAAATGCTCTAGAGAAGAGAGGGACCAGTTTGAGAAAGAAGGGTACTTTTAAATGTAGACGGTGCCAACAATGTCCACATATTATGAATAAGGGAGAGGTATACATTGAAAGTAGGAAAATGAAAATAAGAAGTGAAGAATATTATACTTGTGATACACAAGGAGTTGTATATTTGGTAATTTGCCAGAAATGCTGCGCATTTTATGTTGGCAAAACCGAAAGGTCCCTGAAAAAACGAATCTATGAGCATTTGTATGATATTAGTAGAGCAAAAGAGGCAAATGCATTATACAAACATTTGAAAGAATGTAAAGAAGCTAAATACTTATGGTTAGTATTGGAACAGGTTAAGCGTGATATTAGAGGTGGTCCATGGGAAGACATCTTAGAGAATAAGGAGCTATGGTGGCAGGTTAGAATGGATGCAAGTAGGAAGCCTGGCCTTAATGAAATGATATCCATAAGACCATTATTAAAAATAAGAGCTAACAAAATATGAGAACACATTGAAATGTTGCATCACGGTCTTATTTAATAAAGTTTTTATTATGTACAATACATATGACAGATATTTTAACAATGGTACAATTTTTAATATTTTTGTGTGTTGTTGTATTTGTCATTTAATATTGCTGATTATTTATACATAAATTAATACTTATTTATAATAAATTATAATATATAATATATATAAATTTTAAATTTTTATGTGGTTATGCCAAATATATTGTTTTATACAGTCATTCCAAATTATAAGATAATTTTTGGGATGTAATTTCAGGTTTTGCACACTAGGGGGAGTCACTAATATTAACATGTGAAATTAAGTTTTAATGAATGTGGTTTTTAATACACATAGAATTTATATAACTTTTCTCCAATGAAAAAAATTTTTTCTCTAATGAATTATTTTATATTTATTATTATACTCCATGTTACACAAATCAGGATTGAGGCTTATGCATTAGTAAATAGTTGAAATGAAGTCAAAAGAAAAATAGGAGAGTGTCATGAACAAAATGTTTTTTCTTTTCATTCTCATGAATATGTAGTTAATGTCACTGTATATTAATGAGTAACAGACCATAGGGATTGGTGTTTTTGAATTTAAATTTAATGGTTTTATTGGTTTATTGCACAATTAATTGTATATTTAAGTCACTGTGAATGTTCATGTTATTGTCTGATGAAGTCCTGGTGTAGAGGGACGAAAACGCGAATTGTTTGCTGTCTGTGAAGTGCGTTAATAAAGTGAACTGTTTTCTTCAAAAATTAGCTGTTACGCGACTTTTGTGGCTCTTTGGAGGATTATTAGTTTCATTTGGAGCTGCAGCCAGTATTTGCTGAGTTCTAAAATACAAATTTATTTTATAAAAATGAAATTAACTGCTTCTACACTAATATTAAATAACACAACATGATATAACCAGAAGAATACTGTTTTATTTATATTAACATTTGAACTTGTATAAAACTTTGAACTTGTATAAAGCTAAAATGCAATTTTCTTTTATAAAAATAAAATTAACTTCTTCTTCTTCTTTTGGCTTTTCCCGGTTAGGGGTCACCACAGCGGATCACCTGTCTGCTCATGATTGGCAGTGAAGTTTTACGGTGTCGAGTTGCCAGCCCTGCGCCCAACTTCCACAGAAGGCAAACACATGCATGCACTCACATCTAGGGCCAATTTAGAGTGTCCAATCCACCTACAGCATGTCTTTGGGATGTGGGAGGAAACCAGAGCACCTGGAGGAAACCCACGCGACCACAGGGAGGACATGCAGTCTCCGCACAGAAGGCACCCCTGCTACACTAAAATTGAAATAAATACAATTTGTGTAAATAATCAAATGAATTCTAACTACTACTAAACTGGTATAAAATGTAAATAAATATAAATTAAATAAGGTCTAACTACTAAACTGGTATAAAATAAAACTAAAATAAATACAAATCAAATTTTTATAAGAAATGTCATCAAACAAGCTCTGCCCCTGGGTAACTATTAAAGTGGTATAAGGCTTAAATGCAATTTATTTTATAAAAACAACATCAAATAAGTTTTGCCTACTAATTAAATACTAGACTAATATTAATATTAACATCACATACGTTTTAACTACTAAAGTAATTAACCAAGGACTAAACCAATACCAAAGTAAACTCAGTCACAGTTCACAGAAGAATTACTTCCTCTTCACCACATCATAGGTTTATAGGTTCATACATTCATAGGCTGGTACTAGGCTATTGGCCCTAGGGTCTATACAAGCCTAGCCATAACAATTCCCTGGGTATTTCTTCCCACACTATTTACTTCCCTGGACCCCTGTCTAGCAGGGCGACTGTCATGATTTCTGGGGTGAATTTCCTTTCTCCCATCCAATCATCAAGGTTCCTTTTGAAGAGGGCCAAAGAGGCGCTCTGCTTGACATGTATGACATTCATCAGACCCATCAATAACTACAACCCCCCCTTTGGTATGTACCTTACCATGCACATGCAGCAACTGGAACTTCCACAGAGGTGCATCACAAAAAGAACGCATGGCATAAGCAACATGCCCTATGCAGATCAATTCAAAGCCCTCTCCCTATTCTCTACAGATTGTTGAGGGGGGATCTATGCCTCGCATACAAAACATCCTTGGATCCTGCTCTGATGGACCTTTTGCATATCCACAAAATAAACAGCAACATCTATAAAAAAGTATTTAAACTAAAACGAGTTACATAACTGGATCAAAATACAGCATACACTATAACTATTCCCTATGTACAGTATAAAAGGTGTACAGAGGGAGGAAAGCTAGAAGTGATGGAAGGTTAAAGAAAAGTGGAAAGGAGGGTGAGATAACAGAAAAACAGGTTAGGGGGGAGACGTCAGTGATAGAGTAAAAGAATATGTAGTACGATGGAAATGAGAGGCTAGAGGAGGAGGAAGAAGAAGAAGAATGATTTTATGTTACAAAAATGCCACCATCAGTTCCATTAAAACACCACTGATAAAGGAGTGAAGTGCAGACATGCATTGTATGTTTTAAATACTGCTACTGAATCATTTTAAAATAATGGCAAGGCAGGAACAACTGACACCATACAATGATTTTTTTTTAAATGTATGAAAAGTATTTTAAAACTTTTTAAATAACTTGTGCATCTTTAATATACCACAGATAGATGTGGGCAACTCATACTTTATCATGGTGAAGGATTTCAGGTTTAATTACTTGGGCTGTACTTCTATGATCAATCAACACTTCTATCCATATACATTGGAAAGTATTACCCTACCCTCCATATCTCTTGACCTCTTGGTGCACGAAAGCTGGAGAAAGCCAAACATAATGGGGGGATAAAGGGTGAACATACTGACAGATTCTAATTATTGCTGTTATAAACCTAAACAGCTACTAGAGTAAAATGTTTTGCATTAGCATCTATTTCATTCTGAAGGAAATGAAGGATGCAGCTGAAATGTCTGTCATTATTTAATGACTTCAGTCCTCAGTGATTTGCTAGAAAGCCTCAGATTTTGACAGTAATCCCACTGGTTGATCATAGTTACTTTTAAATAAGTCATACTGTCTCCATTTGTAATTTATATTAAAAATATATCAACCCCACTGTGTAGCACCCTGAATTCTGGAACAGCCTTTCTGCAGGTTTATTGCACTCAATAAAAATATGCAAAACAAAATAAATAATATTTCTTACCTCTCTTCCAAAGGCAGCACAGGATAAAGCTTCTAAAGGCTGTACAGATCACTCCTGTGTTACAAAACAGAAATTCCTAATGGGATTAGTTCGTATGCTCAGACGTTACTTAGCCATGACTAAATGTATGCACTCTCTTCTTTCAGTGGAAAATTGTAGGGAATTTTAACTTTTCAATATTATGTTCAAATTAAAGTGAATAAAATCCAAGAAGTGAGAAAAACCTATGGAATGAGTCCATCATTAAGCAGGCTGTGTGTGTGTGTGTGTGTGTGTGTGTGTGCGCGTGTGTGTGTGTGTGTGTGTGTGTGTGTGTGTGTGTGTGTGTGTGTGTGTGTGTGTGTGTGTGTGTCTGTGTGTGTACAGTAACAATTCACTTCCATCTCACTGTTTCACACAGACAACTGGGCACTAGCATAAATGACTCACCTGTTTTCCAGCCTAATTTAATTTAACAAATCTCAGGTGCTATACGTTGGTGGCTGGTGTGGAATATGTGCAATGCCCCACACTGCAAGGCACACACCTGGAGGTGAGGGGGTAAACCAACTGGATAACTTCAAACTTGGAAAGAGGGAGTGCTGCATGGTGGATCTTTGAAAGAAGCAAACATGGAAGAATTTCTGCAGTGCACCAGAGACTGCCTGGTGAGTGCTGGAAAAAATCTTAATTTACTCCCACCTGAATGATTTGTGAATTTATGCATGCTACAGCGGTAGAGCGGTTAGCGTTGTCGCCTCACAGCAAGAGGCTCTCTGGATTGATTCTCGGCTGGAGCACCTTCTGTGATGAGTCTGCATGTCTTCCCTTAGTCAAGTGAACTTTAAAGAGATGCAGGTATGTGCGTGCATGAGTGGGTGTGCTTTCTTTGAAGGTTGGGTGCTGGGCTGGCAACTTGACACTGTAAAAATCCACTGCCATTCATAAGCAGACCGGTGATCCACTGTGGCTACACTTAACTGGGAAAAGCTGAAAGACATTCCTATGCATTGCTACATATCTGGGAACTTCACCACAGAGTTCAGTAAGTGATGACAAATATTTCACTTTAGTGAAGACTGGGTGACTTGGTGAGTTATCTTGACATTATTAATATCTGTTCACAATATAACATAAAGATGATTAACAAAATAACTCCCTTTTTAAAACAACATCCAAATGTTCTAGACATTCCTCTTAGTGGCCAGTGAGGGAATTTTAGGCAAAGCCAAAAGCAATGGGTAGAAAACCCAAAATAAGAAAGAAAGTTTAAATATCGCACTTAGGGAGTGGATAAAATAAAGTGTTTTGCACTAGTATGTATTTTGCATGGATATTTAGTCAGAAACACAAATGCTTATCATGATTTAGTGACTTCAATACTCAGTGAGTCACCAGAAATCTACAAATTGCATGAGGAACAGACAAAAGAATGAGGCAAAATTCTGGACATTCTGCGAAAATCTGGACAGTCAACATGGTCTTGTCCACAGTTTTTAGCATTTACAAAGCTGGTTTTGTAAGTGTCTTATCTAAATTCTCAAACAGATGGATTGATGGAAATAGTTTGGTTCTCATACTTTAAATTTTAGAGTATGGACTACTTTGCAAAGTGTGATTGTTTCTGCGCTGAGTTGCTCAGTAACTAAAAATGCATATTTATTATTTAATCAGATACACATTGACCAAGCAGTGCCATTTTATTTTGTTTTTTTTTACTAAAAAAAAAATAATATGAGTTTTAACATTAAAACAAATCTTGGTAGGCGTTAAATGGATAATGTTTTCAAAGATATCCAAAAAATAGTAGACGGACTGTTTAATGTAGTAAGCTTTTTCGAGGTAATCCCCCAACCTTCATCAGACATACACGAAATGACAACCATGATGCCTTCTTTAAATACATGGCTTAATGAGATTACATTTTTGTTAATTGAATAATTCATTGATTATGCTTAGATAACAAAACTGTGAATATCCTATCTGAAAGAAATGCAAACAAGAAGGCTATAGATTTTCCCAACAAAACAGAATAAATATGAACATTTTACATGTAAATGAATGTTTGTATAAAATACATGTAAACTATGATTTAAACTGTAGAATAATAAAAATATATATATAAATGTATATATTGATTCACAATAAATTAACATCACTTTAAGTTAAAAAATTAATTAATTGGTTGGGAGTCATAATTATTATTTCTCAACCCTACAGTTTAAATCATAGTTTACATGTATTTTATACAAACATTCATTTACATGTAAAATGTTCATATTTATTCTGTTTTGTTGGGAAAATCTATAGCCTTCTTGTTTGCATTTCTTTCAGATAGGATATTCACAGTTTTGTTATCTAAGCATAATCAATGAATTATTCAATTAACAAAAATGTAATCTCATTAAGCCATGTATTTAAAGAAGGCATCATGGTTGTCATTTCGTGTATGTCTGATGAAGGAAGTGCTTACTACATTAAACAGTCCGCAACTTTGATTCTTGGTCTTCAGTTTGATTTTTTACCAGTTTGTTATGTCGAGTGGAAACGTTTCCGTGGGGCAGAGTAGCGTGCATCATGGGACTGGGTCACAACCTCTTTTTTCCCAAGAAGAAGAGTTAGTTCCTAGTGTTCAACATAATGGAACTAACTTACTGAATAGTCAACAAGCAGCTAACACTAGCGACTCGCCAATAGACCTTACGGTGTTGGTTAATATGTTGTTAACCAAAGTAGACAATTTGTCGCAGCAAGTTCAAGCTTGCATTACTAGGAACAATACTACTCAACAAGCTGTACCTGATGGGACTGCCAGTGGGGGCGCATCCGGTTCCTCGCAAACGGGACTGATCCAGCCAGCTCAGCGTGTACAGGGTACTAGCACGCCTAACGACAGGCAGGGATCCACAAGCTCAATGGAAATCAACCCAAATGGAGCAGCTCCTGCATCGAATAATGCCATGGGGAATAACACAGATTTGCGACTCCACGGAGCTAATGATAATACATCTATTCCATCGATGGCCACCTTTTTAGCCAAGAAGGACTTTTTTTCGTCACTGGACAATAACAATTCTAATGTAGCCACTATTTCTGATGGGAATAACACGGTGAGCTCATCTATGTTTATGGACAAACTCAATTTATTTGATAATAAGTTGTTTCACTGCAGAAAACTTCAATTAGAAGTTTCATATTTACAGGAATGTATAAATTTAAAAATAATTCCAAAAGGGTTACGCCAGTGGCGTTACCCTGCAGGATTAATTAATAATTCTGTGTATCATCAAGAACTCATTGCTTTATTTGATAAACAGGGCATTGAGTTCTTAAATTCTTTGATTAATTTTTATAATGTAGAACTCAATACACTACAAGTGGATTTAACACAACTTGAAATGTTTCTTCAGAGTCACTCTGAGTTTATCAGATATAAATATGATTATGCAAGGATTTTATCTAGCATTGATGCAACCATTAACAAACTAGTGGTTAACAAGAAAAGAAAAATTGACCGAGATTTAAAAGAATACGGTAACAAAAAGGCGTACCCCCCTCCCCCTTTGAATCAAACCAACTTGTTTAATACAAACAATAATCAAGTTATTGATCCCTCTTCTCAAGTGGAAGCACAAGACATTAATGAGAACTCTGAAGCGCCCCAAATTAGAAGAAGTGAGCGCATCAGAAATCAAAGCCATCAGGTTAATAATGCTAACATAAATGCTGGCAATTATAACCAGGGTCAACAGGCTTATAACTTGAATGCTAACAACCAGGGTTTTCACATGGTGGGGGATGCCATGAACCCTGGCACGAGCAGGAACAACAACAACTCCACTTCCAATCAGAGAGGGAAAACACAGAGGAGGAGGAAGGGGAACCAACGGAGGAGATAAGTAATATAGAGGATAGTTGTCCTAGTGTTCTAACTAGTCAGTCAGGAGATTTTAAGATCTACAACTACACAGTACTTACTGTAGAACAGAATGTCATTAATTTTTTATCGAGAGGTCTTAGTTTTGTGCCGGATAAGAAATGCAATGCAGTTAGAACTATTGTAGATCTGAAATTATATGTGCGCAAATTAAATTTGGCATTCAGACTAGGTAACACACCATCTCTCATAGATACTCACAGAGTTTCAAGCATCTTCAATCCCCCATTACATAATTCCCTTAATGTTTTTGAGAGAGTGTGTGAGAATGATTTAAGATCAATGGTCAATAATAGACCCAATCTTCACAACAGGAAATTTAACACATCTCAAGAAGAAATAGCATTCTTGTCTCTCCTTAATGAATGTAACATTAGGGTTATGTCTCCAGACAAGGGAGGGGGTTTGGTATTTATGGATGAATACCTCTATGAGAACAGGTTATTAGAACATCTAGACTCTGATAGTTATATACAGTCTAGTTTGAATGAAATACATATAGCATATAATAAAATTAAAAGAATTTTGGATGATTTGTTTATTGAAGGCATGATAGACAGTGACACTTTCCACTATTTAAATATGTCAGCGCCAAAAATTCCTACTTTGTTTGGCACACCAAAAATCCACAAGGATCTAAAAAATCCCCCTTTTAGACCAATTGTGGATGGACGAGGGTCCATTACATATGCCTGTGCCAAACTGGTAGATGAGATTTTGAAACCTTTATTAAAAACAGAGCCTCAAATCTGCAAGGATTCTTGGAGCTTTTTACAAGGGATAGACAAAATGGCGTTTGATAGAAATTGTATATTTTTAGTGGTGGATATCAAAGATCTATACACAGTCATACCCCAGAAACTAGGCATTGAGTGGACTAGAGACTTCATGTTAAGGAAAGAGGCTTCTAATGACCAGATGAATCTTGTTGAAACCTTACTAGAAGTCATTTTGTTCAATAATTTTCTCACTTTTAAAGGACAATTTTACCTTCAGAAAACTGGGATTGCAATGGGATCCCCTTGTGGCTGCAGTTTTGCAAACTCTGTCCTAGCATATTGGGAAAATGAATTCCTCTTTCAGAACACCTTATACACACAACATGTCACTTGGTACAATAGGTACCAAGATGACATGTGTTTCTTCTGGAAAGGGCCAATTGACCTAATCCCTCAATTCATGGAAAGCCTCACAAGCATGACTGATTTTTTACAATTCACTTACTCAGTAGGTATCAATGAGATGTGCTTTTTAGATGTAAAACTAAGTAAGGATATCTTGAATAGTAAATATAAATCAGAGATATTCAGGAAGCCCACACATTCTAATTCCTTTCTTCACTTCACAAGCTGCCACCCCTTTCACCAGAAGAGAAGCGTGGTGAAAGGACAGTTCGTGAGGGCTGCTAGGATGGTGTCGGATAAAGATGATTTCATAATTGAATGTGATAATTTGAGCAACAAGTTCGCCATGAGAGGGTATCCAAATACTTTAATCAGGGAAGTTAAGGATGAGGTAGTCTCAAAACGAAACGCAGGGCATTTTCGACCCTTAATAGGAGGTGGCTCTATACAATCTAATGTAGAGTCATCAAATAAAGACACATCACATTTTAACATTAATTTCATTTTCACTTTTTGTGTTGATTTTCAGGAAATTAAAGACATCATAAACAAAAACTGGAATTTTATCATTGAAGACACTGAATTAGTGAAAGTTATTGGCATAAAACCCAAGTTTGTTTATAAGAGAGGTATGAATTTGAAGAGTTTGTTGGACAGGTCTAGCCATAAACCAACTAGGACAAATATGGGTATGTCAAAATGTGGCATGTGTCCTCAATGTAAGCACATAAAGACAGGGAATAGCGTGTGTATCAGGGGGAAAACCTATGCCATAAAAGGGAGATATAACTGTGATAGTAACAGAGTGGTGTATGTGGCGGAGTGCACAAAATGTTATGCATTTTATATAGGCAAAACGGAAAGATCACTCAAGAAGAGAGTATATGAGCATCTGTATGCTGTTGGCAGAAAAGATTTAACAAATGCTCTTGCCAGACACATACAAGATGAACCTGATCATGGCTTTGTATTTTCGGTCATTCAACAAATCAATATCAGTATTAGGGGTGGACCATGGCAACTTTGGTTAGAAGAACAAGAATTACTATGGCAAATTAGAACAGCAGCCTATATTTCTCCAGGTCTCAATGAGTATGCATCACTAAAAAGCATACTAAAATTAAAAGCATTAATGAGGTGATGCTAGTATAGCTGGCTAGGTATAACAATTATTGGCGAGTGTTGTTTTGTGGTGTTTTGTATTGTTTTGCATTGTTTTGTTTTATTTTAATTTATTTTGTTTAAATGCTGCTAAATATGAATTTTAATATTGGAGTAAAACATGATATTATGGTGTAGGGTTGAGAAATAATAATTATTACTCCCAACCAATTAATTAATTTTTTAACTTAAAGTGACGTTAATTTATTGTGAATCAATATATACACTTATATATATATTTTTATTATTCTACAGTTCAAATCATAGTTTACATGTATTTTATATAAACATTTATTTACATGTAAAATGTTCATATTTATTCTGTTTTGTTGGGAAAATCTATAGCCTTCTTGTTTGCATTTCTTTCAGATAGGATATTCACAGTTTTGTTATCTAAGCATAATCAATGAATTATTCAATTAACAAAAATGTAATCTCATTAAGTCATGTATTTAAAGAAGGCATCATGGTTGTCATTTCGTGTATGTCTGAAGAAGGTTGGGGAATTACCTCGACCGAAAGCGCTTACTACATTAAACAGTCCGTGCAACTTTTTGGTCTCTGCTTGGTGCGTTTCTACTATTTTTTGGATTCTTGGTCTTCAGTTTGATTTTTTACCAGTTTGTTTTCAAAGATATATAAATGTAATTTTATTTTTATTGAGGTAAAATCTGAGAGGTATAAACAATCTTGTGCATACTGACTTCTACGGTTAAATGGAACATAGGCAGGTATTAAAGGACTAATGCATTAAATGTTTTTAAACCTTTTTATTTTCATGACTAGTCAATAAACACCAATTGAGCTATGCTGGTTCAATAACTGTGCAAAATAATACCACATATGTTTACTACTCTGAAACTCTGTTTTAAAAGCTAAACTAAATACAATATTAAATAAAGCAGCATACCATAAGTGTGTGTGTTGTTTTAACTAGACTGTCTTGTATGAATGTGTCGTCTTGGTGTATATAGCTAGTGAGCTGCAGAAACAAACATTTGAAGTATGGTGTTTGGAGATCTGGTTGCAATTACCACAACATATTGATTATAAGTAACTGGAACTATTTAATGGTTAAGGTTTTGCCACCACAAGTAAATTAAGAGAGAAAACTGAACAGGAAGGTATCTGAACTGAGTTTTTGTACTTCTTTGTAATGGTATTTTGGATTAAATATTTCATGCAGCAACTTAATAGTCAAGCTCTTCTGTCACAAAATGGAAATTATATAAAAAGGACAATTTATAATATATAAACTTCTCCAAGTAACAGGCATGTTTTGAATCACTTCTTCTTAGTGTGACATTTTTCATTACGCATTGTTTGTGTGGAAGTCAGAGTTGCTGTGCTTCGTGGCAGGCAGTTGCAGCACAGTTCCAAAGCGCTGCCATCATCACTTCCACTTAAGAGTGTAGGCACCCTCATCACGCCTCTCTTCCTTCCCACCTAATCATCTGTTGAACTGAAGCCGGCTCCCAAACGCATGGCTAGCGAAGCCACAATTAACTACACTCAGTCAGGTGTGAGCCACCAATCACAATAAAGAATAGTTAGTGCTTAAGACTTTTAAGGCTGTCTGGATAAAAAAGGGGAGGGGCTGGGCACTTGGTGTGGAGAAATGACTGATGGTAATGAAAGGAAAAGAATAACCTCAACTTGTTCCCTAGGGTAACTTTGTTTTCTTTGGGGTATATAAGCAGTTTTAGGGTAGTTGTGTGCCAGACACACAGCCAATAAAACCAGCGCGAGTATCTTATCTTCACTGAAGTGCTGCATAGCCTAAGCACGTCCTACTTCTTATCTGCAAAGCAGGAAACCACAAAAGCAATTTACACAGCAAGAGTCCAGGGTCCAGCAGCAAACTTTCGAAACAGTCAGGTGCATGGACTTTCTTCCCTGGCCTGGAGGCTGGAGCATAACTATTACTTAATTAACCTGAGTTTATTTATTTCACATATGTGACAGTGAGTTATGCAGTGAGGTATGCTTTCAGCTAGCTTGATGTTAGACTGTCACTGCAGATATTTTTCAAGAAATCCATATCAAATCCCATCAAAGCTTTAAACACAGTTGACATACTCTGTCTTGCTTGCAATATTATGCACGTATAAGCACGAATACTTTCTTATTTATCCATCCAGTCTATTCCCTGCTCCCATAATGACCATATGTGGATTATGATTTTTTTAATTCTTTTTTACTTACCTTGCGGTTGAGCTGCCGGAGAAAGTAAATTTCCTCATCCTGATCCTGCGGACATGGGTGGGCACTGGGTAGGTGTGGTGGTGGTTTCTGTCTGTCTGTCCTGTCCCTCAGTATCTACTGCACTACATTACCCTGCAGAAAACTTATATTGTGCAATGTGCACAGCTTCACTCAGTGCTCTCTGCTGCTACTCCATTCAAATTCAAAACCAAAACAGTCCGAGTCTCCTAGTCTGACAGTTAGTCTGCCTCATGATGCTGATGTCATCACGCACACCACTGCATGTTGATGATGTTGCGGGATACACTGGTGATGTGTGATGATGTCAGCCATAACTTAAAATTCTAAATAAAAATTAAAAAAAAATCTGGAATTGAAGGGGCCACTCAGAAATTGATGGCACCCTATCATTTTGGTTTCAAAACTGGTAAATACTGAGGAATTCAGTATGGTTGAGAGGTATGGTTCAATTAACTACAAACAAAGCCCCCTACCACATCATAGCTAGCTATAGATTACCAGCCATGAAACAGGAAACACATACCACATACCTGTACTTACTGGAGTCACTTGCCATATAGCCCAACACCTTACTCATGGGTGATTTTAATTATTCTACCGTCGACTGGGAAGCATACATGACCACAAACATGCTGGCTCTGAGGTTCTTGGACTTTGCCAGTGCAAATGCTTGGAAACAACTAGTCAGAACACCCACAAAAGGCTCAAATGTTCTGGGCATAGTACTCGCTAACACGGGAGAGCATTGCACCACCCCCTGTATGATGTTTTCCCTGGTAAGATTGGACCACATATCAGCCTCGTTCGATGTAATAAGACCAGATACCCCATAAAGCTCAAAAATACTTAAGAATTTTTCTAAGACAAATTACCTTCTACTAAGTGATGGCATAAAAAGTTTCAAAGCCACCTCAAATGCAGATAGCACGGACTCCTCTGCAGAGGTATACACCAATGCCCTGTATAACCACTTAAGCAGTTACATAGAATTGGCTGACATGATTAAAACCAGGTCTT
This sequence comes from Protopterus annectens, assembly GCF_019279795.1. Lineage (NCBI taxonomy): Eukaryota > Metazoa > Chordata > Ceratodontiformes > Protopteridae > Protopterus > Protopterus annectens. The sequence goes on along the minus strand of NC_056728.1, from coordinate 101,984,083 downwards.
GCTGAAAAAGCAAGCCACCCTGGTGGACCCCCAGTATAAACAGGCTATACTGCAACAGAAAGAAACTAACGTCCAAGAAGAAGAAGAAGAAACTGGCTCAGAAGAGGAAGAAATCCCTCTCCAGCTTAAACAAGCAAATTAGAGATCTTGCCAAGTCCTCCAAAGCTAATTATGAAGCAAAAATAGCCTCCTTGACTAAGGATAATCAGATGACATTCTTTAACTATGTCTGAAAGCTAAAAGGGAATACCCAGCTATGTGCTGAACTGGTTGGGGATAGCACCATCCATACTCAGATGGAGGGAATAGCAAACCTGCCAGATGACAGATTTATGGAAAACTTCACCTCCTGTCCCTTGCAGCAATCCTCCCAAAGTATACCTGTTACCATTCCTCAGCCTATTATCTAAAGAGAGCAGGTCATTTTGATCCTCTCCTAGGACAAATACACAACATCAGTGGGACCAGACAACATCCCAGGCTGGCTTTTAAACAATTTAAAACCTGACCTAGCAGACACACTTGGATCTCTGTTTAACCACAGACTGAGAACTGGCTGTGTTCCATCGGAATGGAGGACAGCAACAGTAATCCTTCTGCACAAAGGGGGTCCATCCACTGACCCTGGGAATTACAGGCCCATAAGCTTGACTAGCCTCATCTGTAAAGCCATGATAAGAATTATTATGGACCTTATTAACAAGGACATAGGTAATCTCCAGTCTCTGGAACCAACCAGTTTGGATTCGTTAAAGGTACATCATGCCTGTTAAACATGGTTGACTTCTTCAAGAAAGTCACCAAGGTCCTGGATGAGGGAAAGACAATGCATAGCATCTTGACTTAGCAAAGGCATTTGACAGAATTCCCCACTCAAGTATTTTGCAGAAACTCTCCCAATTGGGATTTAACCCCTACATTACCAGATTGGTAGGCAACTGGGTCACAGGCAGGACACATACTGTCAAAGTGGGTGACTTTACCTCTAGCAAAAGACCAGTCACCAATAGCATACCATGGGGTTCTGTGCTGGGCCCTTTACTGTTCAGAATTTATTTCTCAGAATTCCAGGCAAACTTGGAAGGCCTGTGGCTGACCACGTTCACTGATGATTGCAAACTGGGAGCAATCATTAAGTCCCCCAGTGATGTTAATATACTGCAGACAGGGTTAATGCAGACAAATGATTGGTGCCAAAGCCATGGATTAAAGCTAAATGCAAAAAAATGCATTATCATTCCTTTTGGAAAAGCTGACATCCCTGCTAAATGCATTATAGATAGCACCCCCCCTAAGTGTAGACCCAGTGGTATGTTATCTGGGTATTCAGGTTTATAGCAATCTGAACTTTGACCACCATGCATCCACAGAGTTAAGGAAATCCTTCTATGTGGCACAACTTGTAAGTAAAGGCATCACATCTACATCTAAGGATGTTATAATTCCATTATACTCGGCCCTCATCAGACCAATAATTGAGTACAATGCTCCCTTTTGCATGTACCTTACCAGATGCCTGCAACAATTCATGAGACCACAGAGGTTTCTCACCAATAAATTACATGGTACACAAAAGAAGTCTTGTGTAGAAAGACTGAGATCCCTGTCAGTGCATTCCCTATCCTAAAGGTCGGTAAAGGGTTACCTGTGCCTGGCTTACAGGGCAGCCTCTGACCCAGCCCTGATGGAAATGCTACACATTCAGCTGTATCGGCTGCTCCAGGGATCTTAACCTAGCCTCTGACATGAACAGGTCATGCTGGGGATATAGATGCATCTCCCAGAGTCTGTCACTTAACTGGAACAAGCTTCCAATTAATATGAAACAGAGCGCCTCCCTGACCTTCTTCAAACACAACCTAGATCAATGGATGGTTGACTGAAAATTCATTCCTGGAATGGTGCCCATGTCCCTTCCTGAACAGAGGAAGTCAGCATTAACTACCATAGACCCATATCTTGGTGAACTTGACTCACCTAACCACTAACAATTGGGGCAACTCGGGATAAATATAGCTATACTTGTAATGGCTCTAGGGAATTCCCAAGGCTCATAAGGACCTTATAAACCCGCCATTGCAGACTATTGTTGCCCTGGCCTGTTGAAAGACCGAGCCCTTGGCTGTATATGTGACCAACAATTAAAAGGTTTTGCGCATGGTGTTGACCATATTCTTAAGGATTCTTGGCATTTTCTGGCTGAAATTGCTTGTGTTCCTTTTTCAAGAGATTACTTTCTTGTTACTTAAGACGTGAAAGATCTTTTCTTGGTCATTCACCGTGACATTGGTATGAGATGGTTCCATAAGGTTTTGCTTCATATTAAGGAGTTCAAGCACCAGGATAATATTTTGATTGAGAATTGTACTTGACCTCTCTAAAGCCTTTGATATGGTCAACCATCAACTTTTGCTAGACACTTTGAAATCTCTCTCACTTGAATCTTCGGCATTGCACTGGTTTGACTCTTATCTGAAAGATAGACAACAAGCAGTCCTTTGGGACAGCCATCTATCCTCTCAGCTTCCAGTCACTATCGGTGTCCCTCAAGGATCCATCTTAGGACCCCTTCCCTTCTCTATATTTATAAATAACCTGTCTACTTCACTCCCAACATCCTCATGTATTCAATATGCAGACAATTCAACTCTCATCTGTTCTGCTGTATCTCCAGCTGAACTTCATTCTTCCACCCAAAAAGTCTTTACAGCAGCAGAAAAATGGTTCCAACATATCTGTCTCCTCCTTAATCCCAAAAAAACAAACAAATTATTACTTTTCTCTCCAACCCTTAAATCTGCCCCTCTCTCCTTTTCGATTGTGTCTGACAATGGCACAATCATTACACCTGATTGTTCCACTAAACTACTAGGCATTACAATAGATAATCAACTAAACTATGATTACCACATTGACCTAACCATCAAAGCTGTTAATAAAAAGATAGGTGCCCTCTATAGGCTCAAGCCCTTTCTAACAGCAACTACCAGGGTGTCTCTAGCCCAAACTCATCTTATCTCTACATTATTGTATGCCTCCCCAGCTTTTATAAACCTTTCAAAATCTAACCTTCAGAAACTTGCCACAGCCTACCACAGCATTGCCAGGCTTGCCACAGGTTCCCCATTTCACACCCATCATTGTGTTAATCTCAAAAAGCTTGACTGGCTTGAACTTCAAAATCTTATTCTCCTACATCAATTAGTTATAACCTATAAAATTCTCCATTACCCTTCTAATACACCCATACTAAATAACCTTGTTGTCCCTTACAGGAATCTTACTTCCCTTCGCTCAGCTAACAAACTACTAGTAGCCACTCTCAAAACACACAACAAAGCTGGGGACTCCTTGTTTACAAATGCCATTGGCTCATACTGGAATAAACTTCCCATAGAACTGACCACTCTGGGCTCATCACAACTTTTCAAGAAACAACTAAGGAACTATTTTAAATCTCACTGGCTATGCCCTTGCTCGAATCCTGACTGACCTCAGCATCCAACTCTCTTTTCAGCTCTCTCCATTACTCTTCTACTTGCCCTTATCACTAGTACTACCCCTCCTCTTTAGCTCACCTACCATCCACATGGATATTACTTTTTCCTATAAATTCAACTTCTCTTTTTTCTTGTCATACTACTGCAACCTTTATACTTGCTATATTACTGCAACCTGTCATCTCACCTTGTATCTAATTCTACATGTTGCTCCCAGCTGTAGAAATCTGCTTCTTAAAACTAGTGCCCTGGCACAAAACGTTTATCAAAATTGTTAATACTGTAAATAGTTGAATAGAGTCTTGTGTGAGTTACTACTTTATTTCTTTTTTAATTGTACTATTCCTACTCTTGCAAAGAATTTGGAATATAAATCCTCACTCTTTGTTATAGTTTTGCTAAATTACTTTTGCACTGTTACTATGCTACATGGGAATAGTTCTCTACATGCTTATAATTTGTATCTTATTGTGCTATTTTTTGTTTTTATTATTTACTAGTATATAGTGGAGCTTTTCTCCTCGGGCCTCTGTTGAAAATGGACATGTATCCAGTCAGACTAGCCCGGTCAACAAATGTAAAATAAATAAATAAATAAAAATATAAAAAATGGTGTTGAGATGTAATTATGTAGTTTTGAAGGGAAATATTTTCAAAAAGTTAATGGGTTCTTAAGGGAGCTTCCTCTGCCACTGTTTTTGTCAGCCTCATTATATGTTTTTGAGAGGGTAAGTTAAGAAAAGTTATTTTATGGAGGACACTGGATTTCTATCTCAGGTTCCTTGATATTTTTGTTTTGCTAAAGGAAATGAGGAGAGATGCAAGGATTTTTCTCTTATATTAACAATACAGTGGATTTTTTTTTAAATTCACAACCAAAACACATTTTTTACGAAATCTGTTACTTGAATATTATTATTATTATTATTAAAGAGATGGGTAAACAAAAGTTTGTTTCTAATATTTATCTTAAAAAATCTTTTTCCAGCACATGTTTGTACTATCATAGTTGCCACCTGCCTTGGCAAAAGAGGAATCTTTTTAAGTGGCGACTGATACATATTTCTAGGCTTTTACTTTAGGAAGAGTTCCTTATTGAAATAGAGTTAAAATGATGTTTGAAGAGTGGGGGTATCCAGACAAGGTGTTGAACCCCATTATTGTACAGATTGTGAGGCACAGAACTACCTATTTTAAGCCTATGGGCAGGATTCACGAAGCCTCCGTGTGAGAGTTACAAGGCTTACACGGAGGCTGCAGTTAAACGGTGTGACGTTAGCATGTCATGCATATGCATGAGGGCATGCTGAATCACACCTAAGGCTAACACGGTCCATGGAAGACAGTAGGGGGCGTGTTCGTAGGCCGGGCCCTGCAAACGGACACGCCCCCAGAAGAGTAAAAGTCCTGAAAGTAAACCCCCATGACAGAGCCCGTGTAAATGTGAATAAACACAACACAACACATGCCCCCACAGACTACGAACATAAAATGTAAAAATGAACATCTTATAATTTTTTTTAAATTGTAAAGATGTTTGCCCATGAGTGCGCTCGTTTGCGTGGGCGTGCCCGGCGCTTAGCCACAGTTAGCAGTCAGTGGAAAAGCATATAAGAACTAAATATGCAAAGTAAGCCATGAAGCAATAGTGTAGCGGTAGAGACGTCGGCTGAAGAGCAGGTGGTCATGGTTCAAGCCCCCACAACATCAATTTTTATTTTTAGTGAAATAAGCACGAAACAAGTCCCTGACATATATGTACACATATAAAATTATATTTTATGTAAAATGTAATGAAATGGGCCATGTATTTTGAAGAAATGTGAGATAATAAAAAAAAAAAAAAATGTCAGATGTGCCTATAGCTGAGCTACAGTCTAACAAGTTGAGTACATCTGCCTGTAGGTGAGCAGTGTTTTAACAGGTATAAAATGAGTGCCCGTAGGTGAGCAGTGGTTTAACAGGTATAAAATGAGTGCCCGTAGGTGAGCAGTGGTTTAACAGGTGTAAAATGAGTGCCCGTAGGTGAGCAGTGGTTTAACACGCTGAAACTGTGTGCCCATAGCTGAGCTGAGCGTAATATGCGTGCTGACAGCCAAATGACGCGTAAACCAGCGTAACCTGTTTGCGCGGAGCTGCGCGCCGTGCCAACAAGCTAACCAACAGGCAACGTTGAGCAACCTGTAACAAAATTGCCTTTACACAGACACACCCCCTAGCCTGCGTAGACAGTCATAAAATATAAAAAGCAGTGGCCAGGTTTGAACCCAGGATACCATGCACCATAGTCAAGGTACTGAACCACTAAGCCATGACAGTGGCACTTAGAAATGCAGTAATAGCATATATATAGGAATGAATAGAAAGAGGAGCATGACAAAGCAGGTTTTGTGAAGCTGATACAATTCCAAAATGGCCAATCACAGATAAGTGCAGGAAAAACGGCATATATAAGCCCCATAGGCAGGAATACACAGCATAACCGATTGTAGAACCGACTTGCAGCCAGAATGTCAGGTGTAGGTGAGGGTAATTGCTTCTGAGCACAGAGGTGGGGCATTGAGGAGTCCAAATATATGGTTTGGCTCCTTATCCACAATCATGAGGCTCAACTCATGCAGGGCCAGGTCCTTTGGGGAGCATATAGGGCTGAGGCGTGGGAGCGGTTGGCTCATGATCTCACCAGTGCCACAGGGATACCAAGGACTAGTGAGCAGGTCCGTCACCACCATGCGGACCTGAAGAGACGGAAGCAGGTCCAACTGAACCGTTGGATCCAGGAGGCCCGGCAAATGCCCAACGCCCCACTACTGAGTAAGTTACATGTAATTATTTATGTAAGAAATTAACCTAGCTGATATTATGGAGATGTGTATTCCAATATTACTTTATTTATATTACAGCTGCAGGTGTCTGTTCTGCGAACCGTAGAGCCTATGGCGATAGGCTGGCACGGTTGCGCCACCAGGCAGGTCAGTAATTCTCTCCCTGTAACTGTAAATAAATATATAAGTATGACAGTTAGCAAAAGAGTGCAGTGTAGTCACTAATTAATAAAATGTGCAAGTAACAGTGTAAGAGGGTTTGCAAGTATTGCTTGATTACAAAAGTGTGATGCAGCCTGTAATCCAAACATAAAAATGGAACAAGTCTGAAATAAAGATGTCCCACCTGTAATATAATAGTACATAACCTGCAGCAGGCTGAAAAGTACAGCTACAGAAGCTGAGTAAAACACATGTGTGAAATATATCCCTGTTGAAATACAGAAACATGACAGAAGTGAGACTGTTGGAAAGGATTGTTATAACTAAACATGTAAATAAAGCCTAGAATTAAGTACCATCCTGAATTGTAAAAATAAAACAAGTGAGAGAGTGTGAGAAAGAGTTATGAATCCACCAATAAAGTAGTAATAACTCCTGAATAAAGTATACTGCAGTCAGTACAGAATGAAATGAATGTGACAGGCAGAACCAAACAGTAACGTGTTGAAAATGGTACCGCAGGTGGAATGTGTATCCCAAAATCTGGATATGTTGCTCTCAGTCTGCAATATGCAGATAGTATGGTTGTCTGAAATACCAAACATCCACAGTTGTCTATAGCTATATAAAGCAAATGTAGCAGGATGATGTAGCTGAAAAGAGCCAGATATGAATGTGTATGAATAAAAATGAAAATGTATATTGATGTAGCAGTAACATTCCTATCACCAACTTGAAGTAGTTATCACATAGGAAACTGTAGGCAGAACTGTAGTGTGTATATATCTGCAGCTATTAGAAATGTACAGCATATGTATTGGTATTTGAAGTTGTTAATTACATTTTCTTCACCCTACCCTATAACCACATATAATCCATTCCACATGAAATTGGTATGTGCAATCACAATTAACACCCCTGGACATTTGTCCTGTTGGTTCATACATATTTGCATGTACGTTGATGCATCTGCCCTGTTCATACATCCAAACCTGATGGCCTGTTGCCATCAATCAACCCTGCATGTTGTTGGACTGTGTATTGCTGTTCAAAATATGCATGTGTTATACTTGCTGTTCAATGGTTTGAATATATGGGTGTTTGGTTAATGGGAATACTAATGCATGCTGTTACAACTAATTGTGAATGGTATTGTACGTTACTAACCCAAACTGTCATGACATAATGCAAAACATAGGACGACAGGGAAGGCGGGTTCCAGCGGACCCACCTCTCCCTCCTCAGCTGGCGAGTGCACCTGGCAGTAGTGCCCAGGCTGGACCCCCCTCCTGTGGCCCTGTGCCACCTGCGGGTGGAAGCGCTGCAGGGGATGGGGCTCGTCCCCCCTCTGCAAGTGTGGCCGGAGGAGAACATCCACTCACCCTCTGTAATGTCCGGGCTGTGGTGCGTAGGGAGATCCGGGACACTGTTCTTGGGCCCCTACACCAGCTTGAGGCATGGGTGGCACAACTAACGGGCGTGCCTGCTGCCTGGCCTACACAGCCCCCAGCACAGCCCCATCCTGGGCAGTGAAGGCACAGTGGCAACTGCCCATGGGTGGGGATATCAGTTCCACTGTTGCTATCTGTGGGCTCATGGGCTCTAGATATCCAAACATCCATCCCCGTCAATTGTGTAACCCCCTCCCACATGTGTCATACACCGCCCCTGTATGCATCTTGTTTGTTTTGTCTGTTAACCTACCCAACCTACCTCCCCAGCTATACTGACTTCCTGTACCTGACATACCACTCTCACCTGAAAAAAAAAAAAGGGCACTCTGTACCCACAAAAAAATTACGCCCCATACATAGCTGCCCATTTTGCACTCATGTCTGCTGGACATGGAAACTGTCAATTACAATTGGCTGTACAACAAGTATTATTGTTGTCCTTACACCTCTCTCAGGGGTGGAAGGTTTCAAATGTCACACCAAATTACAAACATATGCACAGCTGTTGCTGATGAAGAAATGGGCAGCTATGGGCTTTACCTACATCCCTCCTGCAAAACCCGAGCTTGTTTCACTACTGTCTTACCCTCTTTGTGACCCCTTTTTCACCACTTTCCTGTCTCCCCATTTTCATTTCTTTCAAAGAAATTAGCGCAGGTGTGCGCAAGAGTAAGCACTTTTAAGCAGTTGTAAGCGGGTGTGCGCGGAGCTGAACACCAGTGTGCATGCGTGAGCTCCACGCAAACCAGCGATAACACGGTTACAACTGCTTAAAAGTGCCTTAGTCACTCTGAATGACAAGGCCTGTAGTCTGCTCAAAAGCAAAATAAAATCCCACTATCAGTCCCAAACCCAGGACCTTGGAAACAGTAGTCTGCATGACTTACCACTAAGCCATGACTGTTATATAAGAACATTGTGCTACAATAAATATATCATGTAATAGTAGGAATTAATGTAAAGGGAATATAGGATGTGTAGTACACAAAGCATGTCATGTATATTTACTGTCAAATGTAGTGGATTTGTATAATAGTAGTGTGTGAACAGAAACAGCCATGCTAGTTGGTAGCTAGTAGGTAATAATGTCACTGTAGCACCTTGCAAGCCACACACATACTCACAGCAGGATAATCACTGCCCATACCCCACAACCTCTTACAGCAATACATCCGGACTAAGTAATAAAAAATGTGGAGCAAAGGCCCAAAAACAGGGACACATTCCAAATATTGCTCCAACAAACTTAGACAGTTGAGAGAGTAACAGGTTTTGCATTATGTTGGATGTTTGGAAGGGTATGAAGTCTGAAACTGAAATGTTTGTCACTATAGTCTGACTTGAGCCCAGAGTGATTTGCCAGAAAAAGCTGTTTATGAGATATGGACCAAAATATGAGGCAAAAATGTGGACATCCTGCAAATATCTGTACACTTGAGAGGTCTGACACTGCCATATTTGAATAGTTAAGAGCCTAGACATAGCAACAGTGACTGAGTTACAGGGATGCCCCACAGACTCCCTGTGAAATGTACAAACAGTAGTAAGAAAGGTGTTACAACACATGCAATGGTAACTATGAAGTACCGAAAGTATGCACCACTTGCACGTCGGAAATAGTGTAGTAATTTGTCCGTGGGTATACAAAAGATCTGTGTCCAGTCAATGAACACCTGCTTCTGATGACAGTACCCAGTCTGGACTGGTACCGGATATGGTCCGTAGCACCCCTGCAAGGCACAGGTACCGTGTCCGTGGCCAGAGACACTGATCTGTATGACCTGGCAGGTACAGTCTGTGGCTGTCCACAAACACCGGTATATGGCAGCCATGAGGTGGAACTGTGTGCATCCATACACACATGCAAATTGACAACACCTAGGGCTACCGCATACATGCACACACTGCATCAACATTGCCCCACCTTGTACTGCTGTCCCTCACCAACACACATACACATACATGTCAATTGGTGGTATCAGTGGCAGACTCAGGCATACCAAGTTCACACCCTGTGCATATGATGAAACTGTGCCACCTCCTGCAATCTGTAACATCAGTGCAGGTACAGGTTAACATGTTGCTGATGCACAGGGTGACTACATAGACGTGTAGTAATAGTATCATGTTGGTAACAGTACTGTGTGCTGATATAATTGTGGGTATATCCCAGCATGCCTGATGCAGTAAGGGTATGATTGTCTTGTACTGTTTTCTACACCCATGGTAAGTACCATAGTGTATCATCTGCACATGTTGGCATACTGGTGGTAAGGATGTCAACAGAAGGCTACATACATAGGTAGCACAGGGGATAAGGTAATGAAAGTATTGATACGCAATGATGGACATGTAAACTGCAAGTGGCATGTTGCCCACACTGGACTCTGCAATGCGGATGTTTGAGGATGTTGATGTGTGCAGTACTACACAACTGGTACAGGACACACAGGAGCACCCTAGCACTGCAAGCTCACATCTCATACCATGCTAGACAGCCCCAACACACAAAACTAACTTTCACAGGAGGGAGAGTCCCCATAAATGTCAGGGATACTGTGGTGGCAGGACAGGTAGCATACATCCTACTAAGTATGGAACCACTGAGTGAAGGCTCAGTGTCTGTTATTTGACATGTGTATTACTGCAGGTATGAGCACTTGGGTTTCCATCCGGTTATTGTACATCCTGACGGTACATGGTCTGTACACTTGTGTGTGCTGAGACTGGACCCTGGCCATCTGACCTGTATATTTCTATGTACATGTGTATAGTGTCTGCATATTTGCACTGTTACCTACTGGAAGTGGTACAGCTTGTTTGTTGTACAATGGACTACATGCAGCCCTGCTTACTGTAGCTTTGTTTGCATGCATGTTTGCTTGCAGTTACCCTGGAACACTGATCCCACCTGCAATGCAGATTTACAGAGCTTCTGTGGACTCCTAGTGATATCTGCATAGCTTACTATATGTATGTCCATGTCTCACTTGACAGAACGTCACTGTTTGTCCTGTTCGCATGTACATTGCCTGTGACACATTGCATATGACTTACCTGGCATTTGACCACGTGAGCAGTCATATATGCCAGTGCTAACTAATCACAGGCACTACACCCTCACATACTCACCTTCTGTACCTTGTTCCCCATTGGCCCTATGTGCTGTTAATCACCATGGCAATCACAATACTATGGTAGCATGTGCAAAGGTCACTTGTCAGTCACCTCTATGGTACAGTTGTGGAATATGTGAGTCATGTGGCAATGTCACAGCTGCCACATGTACACAGTCAACCCTCTCCCCTACACATGGACATACAACACATGTATGAGATGCAACCACATAGCCAAACTGGGGGCTAAGCACTCTGAACCCAGTACTGGCATAACCTGTCAGGTGGCATGAAATACTACAGTGACTACAATACCAGTCTGATGTAGACCTACACTGACAGCAATCCAAACACATGAACACACTGGGGCATTCGTGGAGCCTCAGAATAGCATCCTGCCTGAGCAGCAGACACCTCTGCAGCTGGCACACAGGCATACGTTAAGCTGGAACACAGCACGTGCAACACATAGCACACAAATCCTGTGTGCCAAACAGTCACAGCCTGTACGACTAGACATCACACCTGCTACAGTTGTGTTAGGTACCTTTATTGTCCAGTACAGTGAGGTCCCGCTCACCAGGCTGGACAAGGTGAAGGTCACAGTGATATGCCCGTGGGGCACTATGGCCCACCACATAACACAAGCATACAGGTCAGTCAGAGGCATGGACACATATGACTCAGTCATTGTCCATGCCACTATGGCTGACCTGTGATGTACCTCCCTGGACTACATGATAGGGAACATAGAAGGGCTCTCTGAGCATGTGGCACAGGCTGGTATGACCCTGACCTTGGTTGGCATCATACCCTCACCAAGAATGCTGAAGTATTACTGAATGCTGATGAATTACTGTAGCTACAACACCCTAGCTGAAAGGTTCCTAGCATGTAGTCACTGCATTGCTATGGAACAACTTGTTACCACTCCCACAACAGGTGAAAACATGCAGCACCTGTTCATCAACAACATGTAGACTATATGCCCCAGACCAGATGTGTATCCCTCGCTGCTAGGATGATACCATATACAACTCACACTGTATATACACATACCACGTGCAGGACCTGCACAGAAGACCACAGTCATAATGTTATCCAGTGCAAATACCATGTATTCATATGTGGCAGGCGTCAGACATGGGAACTATTGAAGGTCACAGGTACATATGTGTATTTGGCACACACATACATCATCTGTGTCCATTGGCATTACTGGTTTAATCGATGTCATGCATTATTGTGAGCAACAACCCACACACATGGGCATTCTGTGTGACAAAAACACACGTGGCATGTGTGGAATTCAAAGCCATAACTAACTGTGCTATGACAGTAGTGAGAGACGCAGTAGCAGAGCGTGCTATTTGCATTACTGGGAGATTTGCCCTCTTCTGCTGTACTTGTAGGGTGCTGACATCATCTCTGTGTAGAGATTGGAATATGCAGCAGCTGGTGTGTTGTACTGGTTGCCAAAATGGTCAGTTCTCTCACACATGTAATTGCATACACCCTACTTCCAACCCCCTCACACACACACACACACTTGCCATTTGCAGGATTCAAACCCCTACCTAACTATGTTATGAAACTTAAGATGGACACATTAGTAGAGCGAGCTATTCGCATTAGTGGGAGGTTTCCCTTCTCCTACTGTACTTATAGGGTGCTGACATCATCAGTGTTTAGAAAGGAGAATGTGCATCCTGTAGTGTGTTTTCCTAGTTGCCAAAAGGGACCTTTTTCTCACACAGAATTGCACACACACTAACCCCCCTCATCCAAACTTGTCATTTGCAGGATTCAAACCCCTACTTAACTATGTTATGACACTCAAGACAGATGCATTAGCGGAGCGCGCTATTCACATTACTGAGAGGTTTCTTTTCTCCTGCTGTACTTATAGGGTGCTGACATCATCAGTGTTTAGAAAGGGGAATGTGCATCCTGTAGTGTGTTCTGCTAGTTGCCAAAAGGGACATTTCTCTCACACAGAATTGCACACACACTAACCCCCCTTACCTAAACACACACACTTGCAGGATTCAAACCCCTACCTACCTATGTTATGACACTCAAGATGGATGCATTAGCAGAGTGTGCTATTCACATTACTGGGAGGTTTCCCTTCTCCTGCTGTACTTATAGGGTGCTGACATCATCAGTGTTTAGAAAGGGGAATGTGCATCCTGTAGTGTGTTCTATTAGTTGCCAACAGGGACATTTCTTTCACACAGAATTGCACACACACTAACCCCCCTCACCCAAACACACATACTGAGCATTTGCAGGATTCAAACCCCTACCTAACTATGTTATGACACTCAAGACAGATGCAGTAGCGGAGCGCGCAATTCACATTATTGGGAGGTTTCGCTTCTCCTGCTGTACTTATAGGGTGCTGACATCATCAGTGTTTAGAAAGGGGAATGTGCATCCTGTAGTGTGTTCTCCTAGTTGCCAAAAGGGACATTTTCCTCACACAGAATTGCATACACACTAACTCCCCTCACCCAAACACACACACTGAGCGTTTGCGGGATTCAAACCCCTACCTAACTATGTTATGACACTCAAAACAGATGCATTAGCGGAGTGCGCTATTCACATTACTGAGAGGTTTCTCTTCTCCTGCTGTACTTATAGGGTGCTGTCATCATCAGTGTTTAGAAAGGGGAATGTGCATCCTGTAGTGTGTTCTCCTAGTTGCCAAAAGGGACATTTCTCTCACACAGAATTGCACACACACCAACCACGCTCACCCACACACACACTGAGCATTTGCAGGATTCAAACCCCTACCTAACTATATTATGACACTTGAGGGAGACGCATAAGCAGAGCGCACTATCCGAATTACTGGGTGTCTGTTCTGCACCTGCAGTATTTATAGGGTGCTGACATCATTATTTCTACAGAGGTATGTACATCTATTACTACCTGTCAGGTGGGGGATAGCATACATATGCATTTGCAGCCACCTACTTCAGGGTCAGATATGCACATCAGCACTGGCAGGTTATGTTCTATACCATGCTTCATGACCACAGGACCTGTAACACACAACACAACCAGTTCGGACCACCCCACCCACATCCAGGACACACACTTCGCTTCCCTGGGAACAGTGCCAAGATATGAAGGTGTTCACATACACCATTCCAGTTGTTAACGTCAGGTGCAGGTATATTGTGTGTGAGAACTACTCAGGCCTCTACAACATTACCCTACAGCCACTACAATTTGTGAGTCCATGTGCTATGGCAGGACCACTCACCACAGCCACAAGGGGGAATACATATTGCACCTAACCATCTGCAACATGGGTACTCACTGTTCCACACCAGAGGTAGACCACCATTGTTGATATCTGACCATACCCACCTTTCCCTGGACATCCATATCCCATCCCCACCCCGAGGCAAGGTTGTCACTGCAAACAAAGTGTATTTATCAAAAGCAGACTTTACACTTGTGAAGACTGGGGTGGAAGACTTCAAAGGACCCATGCTGGGGGAGTATACAGGCCACTCTGCATAATCCTTGACAATTGCATTCTATGAGCACGTGGAAGGTTTGCATTGATCATGCTATCCCAAATATACCCATGACTCCTCCACAACAGGACACCTGTCAGGTGTACACCAGCCATATATGAGCTGTTCAATAGACAGAGTGAGCTAATACATTGCAGAGCAGTAGCCCACAGAGGGAGGACATCTCTGAACAGTACTGGCATGACACTTCAATCCCTCATAATCATCACGACAAAGTGTTGACAGTGAAATTGTCCAGACACTGCAGATAAGGCTCCCCTCAGTCTGTTATTGATGCCCACTTACTGTTAGAGGTCCTCACCAACCCTCTTCCAGCACACACCAACAACATGGATGTGGCATAGCAAATTCAACCCCTGGGATCTCCACTGTATCCCTGCTTGATGGAGGCACAGCACACTAGCCTCAAACGGTGCCAAGCACACTCTGGCTAAGCTTTCATTCCCTAGGGCAAACAGCCTAGTGTTGACCTCTTCACCTATATGTTTAATTGTCAGATGCACAATATTTGTTGCTGATAGACTGTTTGCAGGTCTTTATTGCCATAGCATTCCCTGTTTCTATGAACAACTTGTGTATCTGTGGAAGATGTTTGAATATGAGAGGGATCCACTATATCACTTATGTCTCTGTAGTCATTTAACTGTGTGCACTGGGCAGATTGCTGTAATGTGGTTGGTTCCTGGAATAACACGTATAAATACCAGATATGTGTGGCCAACTGCTAAACTGAGATATGGCCCAAGTGTGTGAGCATGCCCAGTTCAGGCTTTCCATGGCATGTTGTCTGACATATGTCTCATTTATCAAAGTGTGCGAGCATGTCCAGTGTGAGCTTTCCATATGTTGAACTCTGCAGTCCACCACATTTGTGGATGAGTGTGAACTTCAACAATATCTCACGTTTATGGTTGTGTGTTGTGTGTCATGTTGTGTACTTACTGTCCAACTGCTTTGTGTCTGAACACAACAGGGATTATACTGTGCCTGCAGGGTTTACATGGGATACTTTGCATACAGTTGTCAACATCCTTTCATACTGACCTAACACTGTAGTACCATATAGTGTACTGGTTCAGTACTTTCACTGTGGTGGACAGTATCCTGGGCTTTAGTCCTATCACTGCTTTAAATTTTCATAGTGAGCACAACAGACTGGTTAGGGGCCAGTTGTGCACATATGACCATGTTGCATTATGTTCAGATATGAACTACTTAAACCAGGCTTGTCCAACATTGGTAGTGTATTCCACAACATAGGTGTACATTGGCAAACACTAGCAATGTGCCCTAGGCCATTCTAATGCTAGTCAGAGAGTGTGTTTGTCCTTTGACACACATTGCAACTGGAGGTTGCCATGACATATGTCATGGTTAGTATACTGTGCCTCCGTCTACCCGTGACATAACAGTGATACCCAGGGTAAACCTACCATCTCCCATCCACTCATCAAGATTCCTCTTGAGGAGAGTCGATGAGTGACTCTCTGGCTAACCTGTACTGAGAGTTTACTCAAGAGTGGGGGTGGCTTCTGTGTTATGGATCATTCAGTACAGCTTGTCCTATGTATGTCAGTGCTGGGGTTCAGGTCTCTCATGTGCATAGCTCACTGCCATTCACATTGTACAAAGTGCAGCATGTTCATTGATTCCAGCTTGGACATGGCTTTATACATCAGGCACAGCTTGCCTCTGGGTGGGCAGTATGGCAGTGTGTGGAGCTGCAGTTTGTTTAATCAGGCAACACATGGCATCTGTTCAAGCTCTTTGATACTCCTGGTGAGGTACTTTTGGGGTCTTTCCAGTTGATGGAGGTGTCTGCTGAGGTACATCCCACAGGGGCCATTGTAGTCAATTGTAACGCTGATGAAGGATGACTGCAAAGCCACAATGACCTCCCCTGATCTAGATCTGACAACCTTCATGATTAGGTGGGAATATGGTATGTTTCTGTAACCACTACAGCCACATGATTATCCAATGCAGGATATCTATCAACTTGTGTCCCCAGGTCTCTTATTACATGTTAAGTACTTAATGGGTTAACACCTATGTGGTAACTGGTGGGCACTTACTGTATATCCACAGGGGTTGACTATACACTTTTCTGCAATTAGCTTGCTGACATGGCTATGGCACCAGTTGTCTGTTTCTATGTGGCCCTTTTGTGGGATGCTTGTGTCAGCTGGAGGGTCAGATATGGTGGCCAGTTTGTAGTCCTCTGCAAACTTGTTCAGACACAGTCCTTCCATGTTGGCCTGTACCTATGGGACATATATACCAAACAAGGGAGTTCCCAGGACCAAGCCTTGTGGGATGCCAGTTATATCTGGTTTGTAGTCTGACATGGCTGCAGCATTTCTGACCATGTCAGTTCTGTCCTTGGTCTGGTTTGCAACCCCTCTACTGACATAGGGGTTTATATTTAAGCTGGTGAGCTTATCTATAATGAACACATGGGGTATTGTATGGAAGCCTTTTGCAAGGTCCAGCTACGCTGTGTGGACCACATTCCCCTCATCAATTACCTTAATGACTGTTTCAAATGAGTCAAACATGGTTAACGGGCAGGATCTGCACTTAAGAAAGCCACACTGGGTAGGGTCCAGTGTCAGTAGGTCCCCAATATCTTTATGTCTGCGGTACATGCTGATCCTTTCCATAGCTTTGCAGACCAAGCTTGTCAGGATTCTGGGGGTGGTAGTTTGCAGTATCCATTCAGGCAACACCTTTGTGGAGAAAGACCACTGTTGTTGTACACTGCTCTATGGGTACATATCCTGTGGTAAGGCTGACATTGAGCAGTAGTGTTATTTGGCATTCCATTCTTCTTGGAGTCCATGTTGGACTCAGCCCAGGACACCATCTCATATTATTGATGCTGTGTGTTTTGCTTGGTAGATGCTGGCTGTTACCTCAGCATCTGCAATGTCAGGGGGCCAGCACTCTGCTGGGATATATATTTTGCATTTGGGGGGGGGGGGTTTGCACTGCACCTGTCAGGTTGGATGTTGGCAATATGTGTGTGTGTTTGGTATGTTGTTTGTAATATTTGAGTGATTCAGAGCATATCTGTGAATTCCCAACAAGGTTCCTACCATCAGTTAAGAAAGCCTTGTGAATATCCTTAGTGTCCTGTACAATTTGTATCTTCATAGGTTCATAGGTTCATACTAGGCTATCCACCCTAGGGCATTTATAAACCTAGCCAGAGTGTGTGTGGCTTTCGCCACCCCTTGCTATGTGAATATTATGGCCATTTATGATTTACTTTACTGTGTCTCTGTCTGGACGTGACACAGTGAAGACCCCCAGTGTACATCTACGATCATCCATCCACTTGGCAAAATTCCTGTTGAAGAGAGTCAGTGAGAGGCTCTGCCTAACATGGAGTGGGATTCTGTTCCAGGGTGTAGGGAGCCTCTGGGTTATGTATCTGTCCCTCCAGCACATCCTATTTCATTATGTGTTGAGGTTGACATCTCTCACTCTCACAGCTCCGATGGATTTGGGTTTTCTGGGGTGGAGCATGTCCATTACTCCTGTGTTGGACATGGCCTTGTACAACAGGCATACAACACCTCTGTGTAGGCAGTATGTGACTGCATACAGCTGGGGTGTCTACAGCCAGGCAGCATATGACATATATCTGAGACCCTTTATCCTCTTGGTGAGGTACCTTTGAGGTCTTTCTAACTGCTGCAGGTGTCGGGTAAGGTACATCCCAAATGAGGCATTGTACTAGATTATGGGTCTGATAAGGGAACAGTATAGGGGCACAATGACCTCTGTTGACGTAGATGTGAATCCTTTCATGATACGGTGTCCAATATAGACAGTCTTCCTAGCCACGTTGGCAATGTGAGTGTCACATAACAGGTTACTGTCCACTTGTGTCCCTAGGTCCCTGATTACTCCTTCCATACATAATGGATTACCACCTATGTGGTAATTTGTGAGTACCTTGTTTGGTATTTGGTAAGACCTTCATACTGTCCAGTGTCTTCAGGACAGCTGGGTGGGGTTCCTGTGTGTGAGAGTGTGGTCTGTAGCATGCTACAGACTGTACAGCAGTTTTGTGTAAGGTTAGTTGCACATGGGTGGTCTCCGATGCTTCATGCATTGTCAGTTACCTGGACGTGTGGGTGCCTGTGCTGAATATGGATACTCCCCCTCCTTTTATGTTTTGGTCCAGGTTTTGGGGCCATAATGCATGATATGAGGTATAACCTGGTAGTGCTTGTGTGCTGTCAGGAGCCTTGCTGCAGGTTTCTGTCACTGCACGGACATCGATGTTCTCCATAGTGGGGTGGGCCTCGGGAGCATGCATATTGAGGTTTACACGTCTGGCATTGGGCAGCATTACCCTTATGTTTCTTTCCACTTATGTTTTCTAGGGGGGTGGGTTAGTCTTTTCAGCCTTGCCTACGAAAGGCTCTATGGAGGTGGCAAGAGCCTTATCCAATATCCAGATGCCCAGGGGTAACAGGTGCAAGCCACCCCTGGCACAGCAGCATGGCTTGTCAAGCATGACATCCCAAGCAGACAGACATTGGATCCCCTTGGAATGACACCAGTAATTGTGCCACTTGTTAAAGCTGATCATTCTGTGTTTGTACTGTGGCATCATTCTTGGCGAGGGTAGGATGCTGCACATGGTCAGTGTCATACTGGCCTGGACTACATAATCGGAGAGCTCATCTATGTCTCTTTTCATGTAGTCCGGGGAGGTACATCTCAGGTCATTCACGCCAGCATGGACAATGACTGCATCATATTTCTACTTGCTTTGGGGTGACCTGCATACTTGTGTTATGTGGCGTATTGTAGCAGCCTACAGGCAGCTTACTGTACCCTTTCTCTTGTTCAGTCTGGTGAGCGGGACAGCAGTGTGTCTGACTATGGAGTCACCTATTGCAACTGTATCAGGCATGTTGTTTCTCCTTCTGGCCTGTGACTGTTTGGCACACCAGCTTTGTGTACTATGTGTTGCATGTGCTATGTTTGGAGGTAGTGGTTGCTTGGGTGTCTGCTTTGGAGGCCTCTGTTGATGTAGTGTGTTTGTAATTAGGGCCTCCAGGAATGTTTTTCTGTGTTTATGTCTTTGGTTTGCAGTTGTGATAGGTCTATGTGAGACTGGGTTTGTGGTGTGTGTGGTTACCTTCTCCTCCTGACTAGTTTTGACAGTACTGAGTTGAGAGAGCTCAGCCTCCGGTTTGGATAAATGGTTGCATCTCTCACATATATTTGTATTTCTTGGGGGGAGGTGAGGGTTGTCTGTGTACATGGGGCAGGTGTAACATTGCCTCAAGATTTACAGATTCAACTTGTTGTAGCTGGCCTTAGTGGATTGTATGTGTGGACATATTTTATTGCCATACTACTGATCAGTGATTACTTCCCTTTTTATGTTTGCTCTATCATGTAATAGCTTCCTCATTCTCTTGCATGGTTTGGTAATGGCTGGAGTCCACCATGCCAGATGCCTGCGTGTATGGCATTGTGTCTTGGTTTTATTTGGGATTGCATAATCCATGCATTCCTGGCAGTGGCCATGGAATGCCTGTATAACAGGTTCTGAGGTGTGGCCCATATTTTGCAGCTGCACAGGGCCTTTAATGGATTCCACATCAGTTTGGAGGAGTGCAACTTTTGCTTTACACATGT
Source organism: Protopterus annectens (assembly GCF_019279795.1). Lineage (NCBI taxonomy): Eukaryota > Metazoa > Chordata > Ceratodontiformes > Protopteridae > Protopterus > Protopterus annectens. The sequence goes on along the minus strand of NC_056728.1, from coordinate 101,963,799 downwards.
TTTTCACTGTGGTTTTCTGGCCAGGGACTGTGGTCAGGATGTGTATATCCGGTGTGATTACTCTATGGTCTGGTCTTACCAGTGAGGGATACACTTCTCATCTTGCCATCCAGTACCCATGTTGCTGATTATCACATCCAGTATGCTTACCCCTCTTGTCAGAGTGGTACTTTGTTCCTGGGCATTTTGGTTTATGGATTCTAGGAACTTTTGTCCTACAGTGTTGGAGCTAGTATAATGCTCCCAGTCAATGTTTGGGTATTTTCAGTCACCCAATATAATGTGGTTTGGAGGGTTTGATATATTCATGTATTCCAACATAGGCCAAGTGCAGTTCCTGGCGTTAGGATGGTAGTCTGTAGCAGGCTATAAACTGGGAGACAGTTTTAGCCACTGTTACTTGACCATGGCTAGTCCATGCTGCTTCTTGTTGTGGTACCAACATAGGGGTGTGGTTATCCTTGACAATTATTGCTAGTCACCCTCCTTTTGTAGCTTGTTCCATGTTTTGAGGCTGTACAGCACAGTATGAGGTGTAACCTGGTAGTGTTAGGGTGCTGTTGTGAGCCTTGACCCAGTTTGCTGTTACAGGACAGATATCAACATTCTCCATACTGGGGGAGTTTAGACTGCATGCATCTTGCTGTTTAGACTTCTGGCATTGGGTAGCATTACATCTAGGTTCTTATCCCTTGTGATACCTATGGAGGTGGGTTTGTGTTTTGAGCCTTACCTATTCAAGGCACACTGTGGGTAACAACAGCCTTTGCCAGTATCCATAAGGCCAGGACTGATAGGTGCATGCCACCCCTAGCAGGTGGAGCATCATGTCATGCTCAGCATGTCATCCCAGGCTGGCACACATTGGATCCCCTTTGACTAACAGCAATACTTCAGCCAATTATTGCAATTGATCATCTCATCGTCATATTGTGGCATCATGCTTGGTGAGGTTAGGATGTTAGTCAGGGTCATCAAGTTTGCATATACTACATGGTGTTACAGTGCTTAACACATGGCATTCATGCCTCAGGTGGTGCTGCAGGGCTGCCTCTGTCGGATGCACATACTACACTCCCTGTACATGTTTGAGAGCAGGTTATGTCATTTTAGGCATCCCTGTTATTATATGAGTGAGTCAGAGAGGGGTATCATTCCCAGGGTTCCTACTGAGCCAGTGTATGTGCTGTGCATTGCCTCTTTGCCAAGGCCAGGGCATACTGGGCATGCCTCCTTCTGCCTACTGGGGCAGGCTCAGGTTGTTCCTCCTCTGAGTCATGCTCTGCCTGTGATGGCCTTGGCAATGATGGGTGGCTGTTTGGCCCGGCCCTATGCTGGTCCTGCTGCAGCTGTTTTTGCAAGATCATATTATGTAGCATAGCACATACCATGACAATCTGGGTACATGTAGTTGGTGAGTACTGCAAGGCTCCACCAGATGTGTCCAGACACCGGAACCGTGACTTGAGCAGCCCAAACACACGCTCTATTACATTACGTGCTTGTGCGTGTGTCTCATTATGGCGTTCCTGTTCAGGGGTGTGTGTGCGTTTCTGATGGGTGTCATCAGCCACGGCTCCAGTGCATAACCTGCATCCCCCACTAGGTGTCCATGTGGGATGTCCCCATTGGCAAATGTCTGGTACAGCTGCGTCAAATGCCAGATATGAGAATCATGGTAGCTCCCAGGGCAGCCAGCACACACATTCATTATTATGCCCTGGGCATCACGCACAACCTGGCAGTTGATGGAGGGGAAGCCCTTGCGGTTAATGTAGGCCCTACCCCGCTCACCGGCTGGTGCTTTGATGCGTATGTGCGTGCAGTCTATTGCACCCACTACCTCAGGGTATTCCGCTATTTGCTGGAAGAGACGCATATTGCTGGCCAATACCTCACGGGCATTGGGGAAATATACATGATCACCGACATGTGCTGACATGGCATCCAGGAACTGGTGCAGTACCCTGGAGGCTGATGCCTGTGATATCCCCATCATATCACGAGTTGGTCTCTGGAAGGTACCTGTTGCTAGTATTCTTAGGCCAACACATACCTTGGTTTCCACTGGGATGGGTTCCCCTCTGTTGGTTCTGTGTGTGAGGCGTGGCCTGCACAGCTCAACAATTTGCTGCAGGAGGTCTCTGTCCACTCTATAGCGCTCCACTATCTCCAGCTCATGTAACCCGTGGTAGGTGACCCTGGGCCTGTACACTCTTCTCCATCTCCTCACTGTAGGTTGTCTGGCACCATTTGCATTGTCACCACCCTCAGCAAGTCGCCTATGTCTCCTTATGGCAGCTATGGCAGCCCCTAGCATTTCTGCTCTGAGTTCAGCTTTTTCAGTTTTCACTTCTAATAGCTTACTCCTGTCTTGCAGTGTCTCTTGAGAGAAACATCCTGCACTGCTGTTTGCAGAGTTTTAAGTGCTTGGCTGGGCTACTATTCTGCCTGTGTAATTTACTGCTTCTAATTGTTTTCACCTGCTAGCTCCAGCCGTATTCCCTGCTAGCTTCCTACTAATTCTGTTGCTTCCTTTTTCCTTTCTGTTTCCTCAGGGGGGAGCAATGCGCATACCAGCAGAAACACGCTCACAGTGGCTTACACGCTCGCACACATGCTTACACGGTTTAGAATCTTCTTATTCGGGTTAAAACACACGCACACCAGTGCAAACAGTCTTACAAGTCTGCCAACAGGCTCCCACATGCTCAGTCTGCCTTACACGCACGCACACTGTCCTACTCCCGCCTCATGGTGTGCACACGTGCGCATGCACGCCCAGCAAGAAACTTTGGTGTAAGCAACAGTGTACACCTTCCATTTCTTGACTTTCCCATGCTTATCTTGTGGCACTCCTCTTTCCATGATATGTGTCTGACATCTGTCGTGCAACACTGACCTCCAATGAACTGCATTTCTTTCTGCCATTCCCCCTGTGATGTCACCTATCTCCTACTCTGTTCCTCCCCTTTATGTAACTCTTACACTACTCAGAATGTGCTCATTTAGTATGTGACAGTGGGATTCAGTATCCTAACACTCATTTACATCAGATTGCCTACTAATGCTTAATTACATGTCTTAGACTCAGCTTCCCCCCTTAGCAACCACTAAACGGTGGCCATGTTGTTTTTGGTCTGCTGGTCCCTGCATTGTAAATCCATGTATTGCATAAAACCCACATTTGTGGGTTTATAACCTTCATTTTTATGTTTTATATAGCGCAGCCCGTTTATTAATGTTTATTTCTCAAATTTGCATTGGGGTACCTTGCCAATGGCCACATATTTGGCCATTGGCATGCTGCCTGACACATATGCACCCTTTATTTGGAGCTGACATGGCTCCATTTTGTTTTTTGCAGAAACGTACTCAGTTGTCAACTGAGTACATTTCTGCAGCTAAAATGGCTCTTACACGGGCTAGTTTGGGCTTCGTGGATCGCTAATCTACCTCATTTGCATGACTTTCGGCTGCAAGTGAGGTGATTAGCATATCCATGCCCACTCCATGTAAGAGACGTTTTAGCTGGTCTCTTACACGGAATTTAGGGCTGTTCCTGGATCGCGAGGGCTGCATGGAGTCTTACACTACTCTTAGACTCCGTGCAAGCCTTCGTGAATCCTGCCCTATTTAATTAGATCCATAGAAAGATGTAATAGGGAAAAAGAGGGCAACCCTAGTTTAAACAGAGCTATGATTTTGCCATACACCATAAGGGTTAGCAAAATATAAAACAGCATGACAAAAAATTGGAAAAGTGTGTTTGGGGCTATGGGAGTGTTAGGGCAAGTGGGTAGTGAACTCCTGTTTGTTTATAAAATTAAGTCATATTTAAAGAACATTTTGGAAAGGAGGCATCCCAAAGTTAACAATGGCATTTCAGCTGAGTGTGTGTGTGTGTGTAGGCCAGATGATAAAATGTGGCATGTGTTTCCAATACCACTTTATTTTTGAGGGAAATGAGGCAAGAATATATACTCAAAACACCAGAAATTAAGGTTTTATTTTAAAATGTAAAGGGAACTACATTTGTTACGCTAGTTGGGTAGTGTACCTTGTTCTATGCACATCTTGCATGGCCTTTTATGTTGATAAGCCATAGCAGGTCTTAAAAGATTGAGTGTATGTGCATGATTCTGTAATAAGAAGGACTGACAACACAAATGCATTATATAGGCATATGGAAAGTTGTAGAAACTATGCTAAATTTTGATTCTTTGTAGTTGAAAAAGTGCCAGTCAATGAGAGGTGCAGTTATTGGTAGGATTGGCTAGCATACAGAGAATTAAGGTGGCAACTGTATTTGAATGCATCATAACCACCTGGTTTAAATGTTATTTCTGTTAAGTGTGTTATGGTTAAAAGCTTCCAAGTTGTAATGAAATATTTTTAGTAATTTATTTTACAGATTTTGATTTTGATTAAAAGATGTTTGTGCTTTATGCAATGGTGTTTTTAACAAGTTACTATTGGTTTATTTTATCATGTGATGCTGACATTTATATAAATTTCAAAATATGTTATGTATGTTATTTTTGATGAAATCTGAGTACCCTGTGAATGAAAGTGCTTGTTTAATTATAGAAAAGTAGAGTGATAAAATTAAATTCTGATTTGGGCGTTTTGTTCCCAGTTACATACTCATTGGGCAGGATTCACGATGGCTTGCACGTAGTCTAAGAGTCGTGTAAGACTCCATACAGCCACAGCGATCCAGGAACAGCCTGAAATACCATGTAAGAGACCAGCTAAAACGTCTCTTACACGGGCAGGGCGTGGATATGCTAATTACCTCACTTGCAGCCGAAAGGCATGCAAATGAGGTAGATTAGTGATCCACGAAGCTGAAACCAGCCCGTGTAAGAGTCATGTTAGGTGCAGAAATGTACTCAGTTGACAACTGAGTATGTTTCTGCAAATAACACAATGGAGCCATGTCAGCTCCAAATAAAGTGTGCATATGTATCAGGCAGCATGCCAATGGCCAAATATGTGGCCATTGGCACGGTAACCCGATGCAAACATGAAATAAAATAATTTTTTTCGGCGATCGGCGAGGTTTAAATGCAGCGCAGCCCCGTGCAAACGGGCTGCGCTATATAAAACATAAAAATAAAGGTTTGAAACCCACAAATGTGGGTTTTATGCAATGCATGGATTTATAATGCAGGGACTAGCAGACCGAAAACAACATGGCCACCGTTTAGTGGTTGCTAAGGGGGGAAGCTGAGTGTAAGACACGTAACTAAGCATTAGTAGGCAATCCTATGTAAATGAGTGGTAGGATAGTGAATCGCACTGTCACACAGCAAATGAGCACATTCTGTGTAGTGTAAGAGTTAGATAAGGGGGAGTAGCAGAGTAGGAGATAGGTGACATCACAGGGGGGAATGTTATAAAGAAATCAAGCTCATTGGAGCAAAGTGGTATGTGAAAGATGTCAGTCACACAGCATAGAAAGAGGAGTGTCAACAGATAAGCATGGGAAAGTCAAGAAATGGAAGGTGTACACTGTGGCTAACACCAAAGTTTCTTGCTCTGCTTGCATGCGCGAGTGTGCGCGCTGGGAGGTGCGAGTAAGACAGAGTGCGCACGTGTAAGGCAGAGTAAGCATGTAGGAGCCTGTTTAAAGATCTGTAAACCTGTTTGCGCTGGTGTGTGCGCGTTTTAACCCGAATAAGCAGATTGTAGTCCGTGTAAGCATGTGTGCACGCATGGTAGCCACTGTGAGCGTGTTTTCGCTGGTATGTGCGCTGCTCCCCCCTGAGGAAACAGAGAGGAAAAAGGAAGCAGAAGAAACAGTAGGAAGCTAGCAGGGAATACTGGTAGAGCTAGCAGGTGAAAACAATTAGAAGCAGGCAATTACACAGGCAGAATACTAGCCCAGACCAGCACTTAAAACACTGCAAACAGCATTGCAGTATGTTTCTCTCAAGAGACACTGCAAGACAGGAGTAAGCTATTAGAAGTGAAAACTGAAAAAGCTGCACTCAGAACAAACATGCTAGGGGCTGCCATAGCTGTTATAAGGAGACATAGGAGACTTGCTGAGGGTGGTGACAATGCAAATGCTGCCAGACAACCCACAGTGAGGAGACGGAGAAGAGTGTACAGGCCCAGGGTCACCTACCAGGGGTTACATGAGCTGGAGATAGTAAAGCGCTATAGAGTGGACAGAGACCTCCTGCAGCAAATTGTTGAGCTGTGCAGGCCACGCCTCACACACAGAACCAACAGAGGGGAACCCATCCCAGTGGAAACCAAGGTATGTGTTGGCTTAAGAATACTAGCAACAGGTACCTTCCAGAGACCAACTGGTGATATGATGGGGATCTCACAGGCATCTGCATCCAGGGTACTGCACCAGTTCCTGGATGCCATGTCAGCACATGTCGGAGATCATGTATATTTCCCCAATTCCCATGAGGCATTGGCCAGCAATATGAGACTCTTCCAGCAAATAGCGGAATACCCTGAGGTAGTGGGTGCAATAGACTGCACGCATATATGCATCAAGGCACCAGCTGGTGAGCGGGGTAGGGCCTACATCAACCGCAAGGGCTTCCCCTCCATCAACTGCCAGGTTGTGTGTGATGCTCAGGGCATAATAACGAATGTGTGTGCTGGCTGCCCTGGAAGCTACCATGATTCCCATATCTGGCATCTGACGCAGCTGTACCAGACATTTGCCAATGGGGACATCCCGCATGGTCACTTAGTGGGGGATTCTGGATATGCACTGGAGCCGTGGCTGATGACACCCATCAGAAATGCACACACACCTGAACAAGAACGCCATAATGAGGCACACGCATAAACACAAAATGTAATAGAGCGTGTGTTTGGGCTGCTCAAGTCACGGTTCCAGTGCCTGGACACATCTGGTGGAGCCTTGCAGTACTCACCAACTACATGTACCCAAATTGTCATGGTATGTGCTATGCTACATAATATGATTCTGCAAAAACAGCTGCAGCAAGACCAGCATAGGGACAGGACAAACAGCCCCCCACCATTGCCAAGGCCATCACAGACAGAGCGTGACTTGGAGGAGGAACAACCTGAGCCTGCTCCAGTAGGCAGAAGGAGGCGTGCCCAGTATGCCCTGGCCTTGGCAAAGAGGCAACGCATAGCACATACACTGGCTCAGTAGGAACCCTGGGAATGATACCCCTCTCTGACTCACTCATATAGTAACAGGGATGCCTAACATGACACAACCTGCTTTCAAACATGTACAGGAAGTGTAGTATGTGCATCCGACATAGGAAGCCCTGCAGCACCACCTGAGGCATGATTGCCATGTGTTAAGCAATGTAACACCATCTAGTATATGCAAACATGATGACCCTGCCTAACATCTCACCCTCACCAAGCATGATGCCACACTATGAAGACAACAAAATCAAGTACAATAATTGGCTGAAGTATTGCTGTTAGCAAAGGGGAACAAATGGCTGACAGCCTGGGATGACATGCCGAGCAAGACATGATGCTCCACCTGCTAGGGATGGCACGCACCCAGCACACCTGGCTGTGTGGATACTGGCAAAGGCTGTTGTCACCCCCACTGTGCCTTGAATAGGTAAGGCTGGAAATACAAACCCATCACCATAGGTAGCACAAGGGATAACAACCTGGACGTAATGCTACCCAATGCCAGAAGTCTAAACTGCAAGGCGCATGCAGACCAAACCCACCTCAGCATGGAGAATGGTAATATCTGTTCTGTAACAGAAACCTGGGTCAAGGCCCAGAAGAGCACCCTAATACTACCAGGTTATGCCTTATACCATGCTCTACAGCCCCAAAACATGGAACAAACTTCAACAGGAGTGTGGCTATCAGTAATTGTCAAGGATAACCACACCCCAAGGTTGGTACCACAGCAAGAAGCAGCATGGACTATCCACGGGCAAGTAACAGTGGCTCAAACTGCGTCCTTGTTTGCAGCCTGCTACAGACCACCCTCACAAACCCAGGAACCCCAGCCAGCCTTCCTGAAGACACTGCAGAGTATGAATGTCTCAACAAATACCAAACAAGACACACACAAAGTATGACATAGGTGGCAATCCATTATGTACGGAAGAAGTAATCAGGGACCTAGGGACACAAGTGGACGGTAACCCATCATGTGACATTCACATTGCCAAGGTGGCCAGGAAGACCTGCTATATTGCCCACCTTAATATGAAAGGATGCACATGTAGATCAAAAGAGGTCACTGTGCCCCCATACTCTTCCCTTATCAGGCCCATACTTGAGAACAATGCCCCAGTTCGGATGTACCTTACCTGACACCTGCAGCAGTTAGAAAGACCCCAAATGTACCTCACCAAGAGGATAAAGGGTCCAAACATTTGTCATCTGCTGCCTGGCTGAAGAAACCACAGCCCAATTCACATGCATACTGCCCAGTCAGAGGCGATGTATGCCTGATGTACAAGGCCATGTCCAATCCAGAATGAATGGACATGCTCCACTGCAGAAACTCCAAATCCAGCAGAGACACCACAGTGAGATATCTGAACCTCCACACATAGATAAATAGGATGTGCTGGAGAGACAGATCCATAACCCAGAGGCTCCTTACACACTGGAACAGAATCCCAGTCCATGATAGGCTGAGCTCCACACTCATACTCAACAAGAGAAATCCGGTCAAGTGCATGGGAGATAGTAGGTGTACACTGGGGGCCATCCCTGTGTCACATCTAGTAAAGTAAACCCTAAATGGGCATAATATGCACATTGCAAGGGGTGTCAAAAGCCACACACAGTCTGTCTATGCTCAAACATGGCCAGGGCAGATAGCCTAGTATGAACCTATGAACCTATGACGATACAGATTGTGCAGGACACAAAGGATAATCACACAGCTGTCCTAACTGATGGTAGGAACCATGGTGATAATCCACAGATATGCTCTGCAGTACTCAAATATCACAAACAATACACCAAACCCACACACATTGCCAACATCCAACCTAACAGATTCTTTGCAAACTCCCCACCAGCACCAAACTGCCAAATATCTATCCCAGCAGAGTGCTGGCCCCCTGACATTGCAGATGCTAAGGTAACAGCCAGCATCTACAAAGCACACCACACAGCATCAATGGTACCAGATGGTGTCCTGGGTTGTGTCCAACAAGTACTGTAAGAAGAATGGAACACCAAATAGCACTACTGCGCACTCACAGTCTTACCACAGGATATGTACTCAAAGAACAGTGTACAGCAACAGTGGTCCCTCACCACAAAGGTGGTGCCTGAATGGATACTGCAAACTATCACCCCTCAACCCTGACTATCTTGGTTGGCAAAGTAATGGAGAAGATGATCATGGATCCCAGGAATAACGAGATTGGGTACCTACAGACATTGGACCCTACCCAGTGTGGCTTTTATAGGGCAGATCCTGCCCCTTAAACATGTCTGACTCACATGAAACATGTACCAAGGCCATTGATGAGGGGAATGTGGTTCACACAGCCTACCTGGACCTTGCTAAACCCTTCCATACAATACCCCGGTTGTTCAGTACAGATAAGCTCACCAGCCTAACTATAAACCCCTATCCAAGTAGATGGGTTGCAAACCAGCTCAAGGACAGAACTGACCTGGTCAGACATGCTGCAGCCATGTCAGACTACAAACCAGGTACAACTGGCATCCCACAAGGCATGGTCCTGGGACCTCACTTGTATGCTATATATGTCACAAAGGTACAGGCCAACATGGAAGGACTCTGTCTGAACAGGTTCGCAGATGACTACAAACTGCCCACCATATTGGACCCTCCAGCTGACACAAGCATCCTACAAAAGGCACACATAGAAACAGACAAGTGGTGCCACAGCCATGTCAACAAGCTAAATACAGAATAGTGTATAGTCATCCCCTGTGGAAACACAGTACGTGGCCACAAATTACCACATAGGTGTTAACCCATTAAGTACATCAGGAGCAATAAGAGACCTGGGGACACAAGGTGACAGATATCCTGTATGTGACAACCATGTGTCTGTAGTGGTTACTTGAAACATACCATATACCCACCTAATCATGAAGGTAAGCACAGCTAGGTCAGGGTAGGTCATTGTGCCTCTCCAGTCATTCATCAGCAGCCTCACAATTGCGTACAATGGCCCTTGTGGGATGTACCTTAGCAGACACCTGCATCAACTGGAAAGACCCCACAAATACCCCACCAGGAGGATCTCAGAGCTGTAACAGATGCCATGTGTTGCCTGATTAAACAAATTGCAGCTCCACACAGTGCCATACCGCCTGGCTGGAGGTGATCTGTGCCTGATGTATAAAGCCATGACCAAGCTGGAATCAATGGACATATGGCAACATGTAAAATCTGAATGCTGGTGACCTATGCAGATGACAGGCCTGAACCCCAGCACAGACATAAACAGGACATGCTGTACCGATTGGTCCATAACCCAGAAGCTCACTCCACTCATGACTAAATTCCCAGTACAGGTTATCCAGGGAGTCCCTCATTGACTGTAATCCAGAGGAATCATGATGACTGGATGGGAGATGTTAGGTGTACCCTGGATATCACCTGTATGTCACGGGTAGACAGAGGCACAGCACACTAACCTTGACATATGTCATGGCAAACACCAGTAAATATGTGTGTTGAAGGACAAACACTCTCTGACTAGCATTACAAATGGCCTAGGGCACATGACCATTGTTTGTCACTGTCCACACAAGTTGTGGAATACATTAACAATGTCGGGCAATCTTGTTCTATGTTGTCCATATCTGAACAAAATGCAACATGGTCATATCTGCACAACTGGCCCTCAACCAGTCTGGTGTGCTCACTATAAATATTACAAGCAGTGATAGGACTGAAACCGATGATACTGTCCACCACAGTGAAAGTACTGAACCAGTACACTATACGACAATACACTGTTTGGTCAGTATGAAAGGATGTTGACAACTGTATGCAAACTATCCCATGGCAACCCTGCAGGCACAGCATAATGCCTGTTAGGTTCAGACACAAAGCAGTTGGGCAGTAAGAACACAACCAGACGTCCAACACTCAACTGTACATGTGAAATATAGATGAAGTCCACACACAAACACAAATGTGGTGGACCACAGATCCCAACATATGTAAAGTTCACACTGGGCATGCTCGCACACTTAGATAAATGAGACGTGTCAGTCAAGAAGCCATAGAAACTGTGAACTGGGCATGCTCACACACTCAGGCCATGTCACAGTTCAGCAGTTGCACACACATATCTGGCATTTGTATGTGTTAACACAGGAACCTCCCACAATACAGAAATCTGCCCAGTGCACACAGTGAAATTACAACAGAGACATAAGTAAAGTACTGGATCCCACTCATATGCAAACATCTGCCACAGTACACAAGTTGTTCATAGAGATTGGGAAAGCTATGGCAATAAAGACCCACAAACAGTATATGAGCAACATACTTGCATCTGACAGGTAAACATATGGCCGTAGAGTGCAATACTAGGCTGTTGTCCCTAGGGAATACAGAAGGCTATCCACAGTGTATTTGGCGTCTGCCTCCGCGGTACAGTAGGCCACTGTGCCTCTGCAAAGTTAATGCATATATATGCTCTCCCTCTTACTGATGGATAGTAACAGATGTACATACCTCTTCATAAATAATGATGTCAGCACACTATACATATGTCAGGAGCACAAATGATACCCAATAATTGAATAGTGCACTCAGCTATTGCGTATCTCACAAGTGTCATAATATAGTTAGGTAAGGGTTTGAATCATGCTCAGTGTGTGTGTGTATGTGGGGGGGGGGAGTAGTGTGTGTGCAATTCTATGTATAAGAGAAATGTCCAATTTGGCAACTAGTACAACACACCACATGCTGCATATTCCACTGTCTAAACACTGATGATGTCAGCACCCTATAAGTACAGCAGGAGAAAACAAGCCTCCAAGTAATGCAAATAGCGAGCTCTGCTACTGCGTCTCTCACAAGTGTCATAACATAATTAAGTAGGGGTTTGAATCCTGCAAGTGCTCTGTGTGTGTGTGTGTGTGTGTGTGTGTGTGTGTGTGTGTGTGTGTGTGTGTGTGTGTGCAATTCTATGTGTAAGAGAAATGTCCCTTCTGGCAACTAGTACAACACATGCTGCATATTCCACTGTCTAAACACTGATAATATCAGCACCCTATAAGTACAGTTGGAGAAAGCAAGCCTCCCAGTAATGCAAATAGTGCACTCTGCTACTGCGTCTCTCACAAGTGTCATAACATAATTAGGTAGGGGCTTGTATCCTACAAACACCATGTGTGTTTTTGTCACACAGTTTGTCCATGTGTGTGGGGTGTTGTTCCCAATATTGCACGACATAGATTATATCAGTAATGTCAATGCACACATGATGTATGTGTGTGCCACATACACATATGTACCTGTGACCTTCAATAGTTCCCATGTCTGAAGCCTGCCTCATGTGGATACATGGAATTTGCATTAGACAACTGTATGACTGTGGTGTTCTGTGCAGGGGCTGCATGTGGTATGTGAATATACAGTGTGAGTTGTATATGGTGTCATCCTACCAGCGAGGGATACACGTCTGGTCTGGAGCATATAGTCCACATGTTGTTGATGAACAGGTGCAGCATGTTTTCACCTCTAGTGGGAGTGGTAACAAGTTGTTCCATAGCAATTCAGTCAATAAATGCTAGGAAGCTTTCAGCTAGGGTCTTGGAGCTAGAGTAATGCTCACACTCTATGTTTGGGTAGTTGCAGTCCACCCATATAATGGTGTTTGTAGAGACCATCATATTCCCAGTGTTGTCAGGAAGGCCAAGTGGGTTTCCTGGGTATGGGAGGGTGGTGTGTGCCAGGCTATGAACCTGAAGGCAGTCTAACCCACTGTTAGTTGCACATGGATAGGCTCTGATGCTTTGTGCTGTGCCACCAACCTGGAGGTGTGTGTATCTGTGGTGCCTTTGGATACATCCCCCCTGTTCTGGTTTGGTGCACGTTTAGGGGACGACAAGCATGGTATGAGGTATGACCTGGCAGTGATGGAGTGCACCTGGGAGCCTTGTACCAGGATTCTGTTACTGCATGGATATTGCTGTTCTCCATGCTAAGGACAGTTTCCACTGTATGCATCTTGAGGTTTACACTGCTGGCGTTGAGTAGCATTACTATTAGTGTCCTATCCCGTGTGATACCTGTGTAGGTGGCTATGTAATTTGAGCCTTGCATAAAAAGGCACTATGTGTGTAGCAAGAGCCTTTGCCGATATACAATGGCCCATGGGTGACAGGTGCAAGCTGTCCCTAGCAAACCAACGTGGCTTGTCTAGCATGTAATCCCACGCTGACAGGCATTGGATCCCCTTTGAATGTCACCGAAACATAAGGCAATTGTAGAAATTGATTATCCTGTCTACATATTGTGGCAGCATTCTTGGTGAGGGTAAGATGCTACTCAAGGTCAGGGTCATACCAGCCTGTGCCACATGCTCAGAGAACCCCTCTATGTCCCCTTTATGTAGTCCAGGGAGGTACATCACAGGTCATTCACACTGGCACGGACAATGACTGAGTCATATTTGTACATGTCTTGGAGTGACCTGTATGCTTGTGTTATGTGGTGGATCATAGTGCCCAACGGGCATCTCACCATGACCTTCTCCTTGTTCAGCCTGGTGAGCAGGACCTCAGTGTACCTGACGATAGAGGTACCTATTACAACTGTAGCAGGTGTGTTGTTAAGCCGTATCGGCTGTGACTGTTTGGCACACAGGCTTTGTGAGCTATGTGTTGCACATGCTCTGTTCTGGTGTAACGTTTGCTTGTGTGTCTGCTTTGCAGGTGTCTACTGCTCAGGCAGGATGCTATTCTGAGACTCCAAGAATGTTCCTGTGTGTTTCTGTGTTTGGATTGCTGTTGTGGCAGATCTATGTGAGACTGGTATTGTATTCACTGCAGTATCCCACTCTACCTGACAGGGTATGCCAGTACTGAGTTAAGAGAGCTTAGCCCCCAGTTTGGCTATGTGGTTGCATCTCTCACATGTGTTGTAAGTTTATGGGAAGGGGAGAGGGTTGTCTGTGTACATGAGGCAGCTGTAACATTGCCACATGACTCACAGATTCACCAAATGGACCAGAGAGGAGATTGACAAGTGACCTTTGCACATGCTACCATAGTATTGTGAATCCCATAATAATTAACAACACGTAGGGCCAATGGGAAACAAAGTACTTAAGGTGAGTATGTGAGGGTGTAGTGCTCCTGATTTGTTAGTGCTGGCATATATAAATGCTTTCATGAGCAAATGCCAGGTAAGTCATATGCAATGTGTTACAGGCAACTTACATGCAAACAGGACAAACAGTGACATTCTGTCAAGTGAGACATGGACATCAGTACAGTAAGCAATACAGATGTCACTAGGGATCCACAGAGGCGCTGTAAATCTGCATTGCAGGTGGAATCAGTGTTTCAGGGACATAACAAGCAAACATGCATACAAACAAAGCTACAGTCAGCAGGCCTGGATCTAGACTATGCTACAACAAACAAGGTGTACGACTTCCAGTAGGTAACAGTGCATATATGCAGGCACTATAAGTCTGTACCCAGAAATTCACAGGTCAGACGGGCTGGGTCCAGCCCCACCTCCCACAAGTGTACAGACCATGTACCTTCGTAATGTAGAATAACTGTCCTGAAACCCAAGTGCTCATACCTGAAGTAATACACATTTCGAATAACAGACACTGAGCCCTCACTCAGCAGTTTCAAATGTAGTAGGATGTATGCTACCTGTTCCGACACCACAGTATCCTTGACATGTATGGAGACTCTCCCTCCTGTCATAGTTAGTTCTGTGTTTTGGGGCTGTCATGCATGGTATGAAGTGTGACCTTGTAGTGCTAGGGTGCTCTTGTGAGTCTTGAACCTGTTGTGTATTACTGCACAGATATCAACATCCTCAAACATCCTCATTGCAGAGTCGAGTGTGGACAGCATGCAACTTGCAGTTGACATGTCCATCATTGGGTATCAATACTAACATTTTCTTATCCCCTGTGCTACCTATGTAGGTGGCCTTCTGTTGACAGCCTCACCACCAGTATGCAAAGATGTGCAGACATTACACTATGGTAATTACTATGGGTGTACAAAACAATACAATGACATTCATACTGTAACTGCATCAGGCATGCTGGGATATACCCACAATGATATCATTACACTGTACTGTTGACAACATGATACTATTACTACACTTCTATGTAGTCACCCTGTGCATCAGCACAATGTTAACCTGTTCCTGCATCAATGTTACAGATTGCAGGAGGTGGCACAGTTTCATCATATGCACAGGGTGTGTACTTGGTATGCCTGAGTCTGCCACTGATACAACCAACTAACATGTCTGTGTGTGTGTGTTGGTGAGGGACAGCAGTACAAGATGGGGCAATGTTGATGCAGTGTGTGCGTGAATGCGGTAGCCCTAGGTGTTATCAATTTGCATGTGTGTATGCATGCACACAGTTCCACCTCATGGCTGCCATATACAGGTGTTTGTGGACAGCCACAGACTGTACCTGCCAGGTCATACAGATCACTGTCTCTGGCCATGGACACGGTACCTGTGCCTGGCAGGGGTGCTACGGACCATATCAGGTACTAAGCCAGACTGGGTACTGTCATAAGAAGCAGGTGGTTGGTGACTGGAGACAGGTCCCTGTTGGGACTGTCCAGAGCCACGTGCACGTGGTCTCCTGGGGCGGTCTGATGACAGCACAGAACCAGCATTGCTGGGGCTGCTGCTGGCACTATGGGAGCAGCCGCGGACCTGTTGTCATCCGTGACGGCTGCCAGCTGCTGCTGTTACTGGCATACACCCACGTCGACGCCTCAACCGTCCACCATTGCCCTGGCTCATGGACATGTAGTTGTGGAACAGATGTAATGTGTCCCCCCAACGTCTGTCAATGACCTCGGTGAAATTATGGATGGCAGCCGCAACATCACGCATACTGTCATTCATAGCTGTGCGACATGCTCTCAGCTCCCTCAGACCCTGTCTGGTGTACCGTTCCATATGTGACTGTGCCTGCATTACAGCCCGAAACATAGCTGAGGTTGAAAGACCTCTGTGGGCACGTCTGACAGGGGCGGTATGCCCACGGATGCTCCCACGAGAACCCCTGGACATCTGCCTGTGTGGTACCATGTCAGGGCACTGGCCATGGCTGCTGTGTGGGGATGCATGTGCCACTGATACCACATTACCCTGGTCAATGCCCACTGTATCCTGTCCATCACCTAGGGACATTGGTGACAAAGGATGTATTGGCAGGATGACTGTGCGCATTGATGGGGTCGACAGCTGTGTACTGTCAATTGACTGACCAACGACAGACCCTGGCACACCTCCCTGTGCCATTACACAGGTATTATCATTATCACTATCCACGGCAGCTGATTCAGGTTCCCTGCTGCACAACACCAGAGCAGCACCAGAACCTGTGGGAGTAAGACAGGAAACAAAGTTTACAATGTGTACACAATGTCACCACTGATACACACAGGCACACATGCACACAGGCACACATGCACACATGCACACAGGTACACATGCACACATGCGCACATGCACACATGCACACAGGTGCACATGCACACATGAACACATGCACACATGCACTCATGCGCACATGCACACATGTGCTCATGCACACATGCACACATGCGCACATGCACACATGCACACATGCACACATGCGCACATGCACACAAGTGCACATGCACACATGCACGCTCCTCAGTATATGAGATATCAACGCACAGACACAAACACACCTGCAATCAAACACATAGTATTACTGCTTCAGCCTATTATTACTATTAGTATCAAGAGTATTGAAGGTATTGTTATTACACACTCACCAGCATGGATAGGCTGCCTTGCTGTTACACCAGAGAGACCTGCAGAAATGAGACATTTATTGTCAGTGGGCACAACTGTGCCATTGATACTGTGAGTATGATACAGTTCAGTAATACAACAGTTGGCTTCCACAGGTCTACTGCTGATATTAAGAATATCACTCTTGCACAATAATTACCAAGATAACAGCTACAAACCGAGGACACACCTCACACATGCATAAACTAACAGTGTACAGAACAGTCAACTATACATATGGCATGTTACCTGCACACTCCGAGTCCTGCTGCTGGGTGGCTCCAGCCTCCATTATTACGCATGTATGCTGCTGCTGTTGTTGCTGTTGGGCTGGAGCCACAACACTTAGGAGTAGTCCCTCCAGTCTGGTGAGGGGGGGATGTATAGCTGCCTCACCACCTGTGGCAAGCTGTTGCCTGTGGATATCTGACGCATGCTGACGGACATTTCTAATTAAATCACTGCAGTGATGGCGTACCTGCTCATATGTCCGGTTATGTGTGCCTATGTCATTTACCCGACGGACCAGGTCTTGCCACAGTGCAGCCCTCTCCTGCTGGTTCTGGCTGGTGTGGGAAAAGAGTATTGCGAAATCCCGCACCAGGCTCTGGTGTATCTCCTCATCCTCCGTAGGTGAGTACACAGGGTTTCGCTGGTGAACCATAGCCCTGAAAAGGAAAAGAAAAATATGTCAGCAATATATGTCAGCAAAATATGGCACACATAATACACATAATACTCGACTGTAGTGATATAACTTAACTCCCATATATAGCATCTGTCTGTCTGTTGGGGGATACACATGTAAATGACCAGATATCAGTGCTCAGCCGACAACTGTGCAACAGTACCTGCCACACTCCATACGACAGACTAGTATACTCCAGCAGTCAGCACACTGGTTCAGGTTAAATGCATAACCTCACACTGGGGGTTTGTATCAAGGTACTGTATGGGGAACATTATCAACCCATGCACTGCATGCAATGCACGTTACATATTTCACTGGTAATGCACACTACTCTTACTTGCCATAACCCTACCTACACCACAGTCACATACAGGGTAACACAGCACAACATATGGCAATGCAGTATGTTTTGATCGCAATATCTCATACATCTGTCTCTGGCCTCACACCAAGGACACACACTACCATGACAGACAGACAGTCATGGTGAGCAATCACACCAGTACATAACATGCACCCAGTCACTGGCACACTCATTCCACCTCACATATTTGGTTTGCAATGGGTTCATGGGTGTGCATTGTGTCTTAGGTAGGTAGTATGCTATTGGCCCTGGGCCTACAGCAGCATACTGTTATGCTACCCTGCCCCTTGTGACACATGTGATGTGATCGCACCTGCTCCTGTCAAACAGTTACACAGGGTGACTCATATGGCATATTACCTATCTGCATAACATTCAGCAGGGGTATGCTGTGTGGTTTACTCCAGGGTATGTCTTATCTGTGGGTAGGGACCTGTACCTCCACCATCTGCTCTTTACTGCGGTGACAAGGATGACAGACATAGGTAATTTGGGTTGTAGATGTTGTGAGGTGTTACCATGGTTGTTGGACAACTGTCATGGGTGTGACTTAACTATGTATATCCAGCAGTGGTAACCTCTATGTAGGTAGTCTGGGTGTGCTCTGTGGTCTTGTCAGTCACTCTGCATAGGTAATGTGTTTGAGTGCATTGACACAGTTACTTACGTATGACTGTGTCCTTCTCCATATCTGTAGCTGTCATGGGAGGTACATACCGTGTAGGACATTGTGGGGTGTAGAGGGGTACAGTGACCTACATGTCCATAGCTGACACACCATGTCCGCTGACACATACCGTGTACAGGTATTACAGGACTAGTGTGCCATTGTGTATATCAATGGGGAGCCTATTGTACACTTGTTGCCCCTGTTTCCCCCTGACACATGCAGTGGTGGGCAGGCATGCACATATGTGGTGGTTACTGGTGTCAGTGTTTTGGAATGGGGTATGGTACTCCAGTATCCACACTGGTGTTCACTCCATGCCTTTGTCACCAGGCACCTGTTGCAATACATCTGCACACATGTGCCTCACTCAGTATATGTATATATGTATATATATATATATATATATATATATATATATATATATATATATATAGATATAGATATATAGATATAGATATGGGGAGTCAGGGGGAGAGAGAGAGAGAGAGAGAGAGAGAGACAGACAGAGGGAGAGAGAGAGTGAGAGGGGGTGGGACAGAGAGAGAGAGATAGTCATATACAGACATATCTGTAGACAGTCAGATCTGTCTGTATATGTATATGTATCTACATATATCTATATATGTATGTGTGTATTACATATATCTGTACGTACATATTCTATCAATCTCGATGTCTGTGCAGTAACTGAAACCTGGTTCAAGGCTCCTGAGAGCACCCCAGCACTACCAGGCTATACCTCGTATCATGCTTTTTGGCACCAAAACTCGGGCCAAACCAAAAAGGGAGGGGGAGTGTCCATATTCATCAAGGACACCCACACCTACAGGTTAGTGGCAACACATGAAGCATCAGAGACCATCCAGGTGCAACTAACCGTAGGCAAAACTGCTATACAACTGGTAGCATGTTACAGACCACCCTCCCAATCTCAGGAACCCCATTCAGCCTTCCTGAAGACATTGGAGGATATGAATGTCTCACCAAACACCATCATATTAAGAGACTTCAACTACCCTAATATAGACTGGGTGCATTATTCTAGCCCAAACACCCTAGCCCAAAGGTTCCTGGAATTCATAAATTCAAATGCAGTGGAACAGCTAGTCACCTCTCCCACAAGGGGAGATAATATACTAGACCTGATCATCACAAACATGGGGACAATGTGCTCCACACTGGAAGTATACCCCTCACTAGTGAGATATGACCACAAACTAATCACCCTGGATATACATATCCCACCTCCACCCCCAACACAAAAGACTACAGTGAAAAACTTCTCAAAAGCTGACTTTACACTTCTTAAAACTGCGATGGTATTCTTTAAGCCCACTGGGCCAGTGGAAACCACATCCCACAATGCAGAATCCTTCACAAATGCTTTCTAAAAAACATCTCCAAGAATGCATGGATCATGCAATCCCAACTAAAACCAAGACCCTCTCCACCAAGGGCAGGCGTACTGTCTGGTGGACCCCAGCCATAAACAAATTGTATAACAAAAAAAGGAAGCTACTGCACGACAGAGCAAAATCCCATAAAGAGAAGGCATCTCTGATCAGCACTAGTAGAAAGCTACGTTCTCTCATAAAAACATCCAAGGCCAACTTTGAGAGAAAAATCGCTATGGACACTAAAGATAACCACAAGGCCTTCTTCTGCTATGTTAGAAACCTGGGCAGAAACCCTCAGATATGTTCAGAGTTAGTTCACAATGACAGAAAATACACTGAACCCACAGATATTGCCAACATTCTGGCAGACAGGTTCAGTGCAAATTTCTCCCTGCCCTCACCCCAAAGAAAAAATACTTATCCCAGCTGAATGTAACCTCCCTGTCATCTCAGATGTCCAGGTGAGAACCGCCCTCAGCAAAGCTAAAACACAGCATCAATGGGACCTGACGGTATCCCGGGTTGCGTGCTACGTGAACTCCAAGAGGAGCTAAACCCACACATAAAATGCTATTTAACCATAGCCTTACTACAGGATATGTACCTGAACACTGGCGTACAGCAACAGTAGTCCCACTCCACAAAGGAGGCACCTCTACAGACCCTGGTAACTACCGCCCCATAAGCTTAACCAGCCTGGTCTGCAAAGCTATGGAAAGAATCATTATGGAACTCATAAACAGAGACATTGGGGACTTACAGACACTTGATCCCACCCAGTCCAGCTTTGTAAAGGGCAGATCCTGCCTTTTGTACCTGGTTGACTTTTTCAAAACAGTCACTAGAGCCATTGACGAGGGCAAAGCAGTCCATACAGCCTACCTGGACTTGGCTAAAGCTTTCGACACAATACCCCACTCTGGCATCATAGACAAGCTCAACAGCTGAAATGTAAATCCATATGTCACAAGATGGGTTGCAAACTGGCTAAAGGATAGAACCCATAAAGTCAAAATCGCTGGAGCCATGTCAGACTCAAAGCCAGTCACAAGTGGTGTCCCACAGGGCTCTGTCCTGGGACCCCTCTTGTTCGGCATTTATTTCTCAGATGTGAAAGCAAACATGGGAGGGTTGTGGCTGACAAAGTTCGCAGATGACTGCAAACTAGGCGCCATAGTCGATACACCAGCTGACACATACATCCTACAGAAAGGCCTCACTGAAATGGACAACTGGTGCTGGAGTCATGGCCTTAAACTAGATGCCAAAAAATGTATAGTCATCCCCTTTGAGAAAAACAAAGTACTCACAAATTATCACATAGACAGTAACCCACTGAGTACGGAAAAAGTAATCAGAGACCTGGGGACCCAAGTCGATAGTGACCTCTCATTTGACACCCACATTGCCAAAGTGGTTAGAAAGACTTTCTACCTTGCCCACCTTATCATGAAGGGATTCACATCCAGATCAAAGGAGGTCATTGTACCCCTATACTCCTCCCTTATCAGGCCCATGATTGAGTACAATGCCCCATTTGGTATGTACCTCACCCGGCACTTGCAACAGCTAGAGAGACCCCAAAAGCACCTCACCAAGAGGATCAAGGGTCTCCAACATATGTCATATGCTGCCAGACTAAATAAACTCCAGCTCTATTCAGTAGCATACCGCCCACATAGAGGTGATCTGTGCCTGATGTACAAGACCATGTCCAATCAGGAATTGATGGACATGCTCCACCTCATAAAATCCAAATCCATCAGAACCACGAGAGCTAAAGATTTAAACCTCAGCACAAATATGAATAGGACATGCTGGAGGGACAGATTCATAACTCAGAGGCTTCCCATACTCTGGAATAGAATCCCAGTTCATGTTAGGCAGAGCCCTTTACTGACTCTCTTCAAGAGAAATCTTGACGAGTGGATGGGAGATCGTAGGTTTACCCCAGGGGTCATCTCTGTGTCACTACTAGACAGAGGCACAGTAAACTAATTCTATTATGTAAGGGGGTCTTCACTATGTCACTACTAGACAGAGGCACAGTATTCTAAATCTATTCTGTACACTTTTGTACCATTACATGGGGTGGCAAAAGCCACATCACTATGGCTAGGCTTATAAATGCCCCAGGGCAGATAGCCTAGTACTAAACTATGAAACTATGAAACTATATATGTCTATGTATTTCTACATCCCTCTCTATCTATGTATACATATATGCATATTATATATATATATATATATATATATATATATATATATATATATATATATATATACATACATATCTTGATTTACATACGTATACACATGATAGATATATATATAATCCTTTTTATTTACACATATGTATACACACACTAACATACTGATGAACATCCATTACTGTACAACCTACATTGTACATTGCACTACAACCTACATTGATATGTGCACATAGCTACCTTCACATACATATGTATGTACAGCCTTCAGTGACAGTTGGAGTATATCCCCTGCCCTATGCACATCTTCATATACATAGATACAGACCAATAACGCATATGGAGGGTTCACAGTATGTAGACTATTATATTAGTACTTTAAATTACCTGTGTTTGTTACAGCTGTTTGCATTGGCTTTCTGATAGTTGGCCTGCTGTCAACTTGTTTGTTTTGTTGTTATATTTTTTTTTCTTTCTTTCCTTTCTTTCTCTTTCTCTTTCTCTTTCTTTCTCTCTCTCTCTCTCTCTCTACCTCCTGAGGGTGCAATGAAAGTATTGCATGTGTGGACTGGGAGTACAGGATGCTTTTGTAGGTATCTGCACATGTCCATGTGATGGCCTCTGCACCAATTGTTAGCCAGCATTTACTAATTGCATGCAGCCTGTTGTGTAGTGATTGCAGTTCTCACTGTGATTTCAGGACAGTGCTATAAAAAGGTTTGTTAGGTAGGCGTAGCCCTTTCAAATTATCAGGGTGGGGACCATGCTGGTATGCTGTGGACACTGTTCTTGAGTGTAAGGGTTGGTATGTCTCTCATATTTCAGGCTGTGTTGTAGACACTGCAATGCATGTTGTACTGTAACCTGAGTATTCCTTCCTCCAGTTTCCTCTTCTCATTGTGTATGTAAACTGACACCTACGACTAGTAATACTGTGTATATGGGTGTGTGTGCTTTCCTGTGGGAATTGTGGTGTAACTGGTATATAGCAGTGGCTCTTGCAATCTGTTGCTATGGCTTCAATATTTGCCCTTTACATTCACTCCTTGTATGCCTGCTAGGTGTCTTTCCTGTAATGTGTTGCTATGGCTTTCCTATTTTCCATTTACATTCACAGCTTGTAATGCTTGCTATATCTGTTTGAGCAGCAATTCCCTATGTGTTTGTTGTGGTAGGGTGGTACTGCATGCAGTGTGGTCTGGCCATGGTGTGGGCCTTGACACCTAGAAGGGTATTTGATCATGCTGCTGAGCAGGCCTCAGATACTCTCAGGTGCACCTTTTATCAGCCTCATGGAATGGTACATATCAGTGGGATACACCCATGAGATATTCTGATATTCTGCAGTTGTGACTGTGGGTTATTTTGAGCATATGTATTACTACACCATTAGTGACGTGCAAGTGGTGCATACTTTCAGTAATTCATAGCTACCATTGCATGTATTGTAACACCTTTCTGCCTACTGTTAGTGCATTTCACAGGGAGTCAGTGGGGCACAGTTGACATTTGTTTTCAGATCAGGGACATCCCTGTAACTCAGTCACAGTTGCTATGTCTGGGCTCTTAACTATTCAACTATGGCAGTGTTTTTCCTGCTCTGAGTATGTGTGTGGCTTGCCAGGTGCTACTGTGACATTATTACCTACTAGCTACCAACTAGCATGGCTGTTTCTCTTCACACAGTAATATTTTACAAATCCACTAGATTTGACAGTAAATATACATGACATGCTTTGTGTATTAGACTTGCTATATTCCCTTTAGATTAATTCCTACTATTTCATGATATATTTCTTTCAGCACAATGTTCTTGTATAGCAGTCATGGCTTAGTGGTAAGTCATACAGACTACTGTTTCCAAGGTCCTGGGTTCGAGACTGACAGGGGAATTTTATTTTTCTGCTGAGCAAACTACAGGCCTTGTCATTCAGAGTGACTAAGGCACTTTTAAGCAGTTGTAAGCGGGTTAGCGCTGGTTTGCACGGAGCTCACGCATGCGCACTGTCGCTTAGCTTTGCGCACACATGCTTAGCTAAGCACACAGAAGCGCACACCCGCTTACTACTGCTTAAAAGTGCTTACTCTCACGCTACTTTCTTTGAAAGAAAAGAAAATGGGGAGATAGGAAAGTGGTGAAAAAGGGGGCACAAAGAGGGTAGGACAGTAGGAAAACAAGCTCGGGATTTGCAGGAGGGATGTAGGAAAGGCCCATAGCTGCCCATTTCTTTATCAGCAACAGCTGTGCATATGTTTGTAATTTGGTGTGAAATTTGAAACCTTCCACCCCTGAGAGAGGGGTGAGGACAACAATATTTGTTGTACAGCCAATTGTAATTGCCAGTTTCCATGTCCAGCAGACATGTGTGCGAAATGGGCAGCTATGTATGGGGCGTAATTTTTTTGTGGGAACAGAGTGCCCTTTTTTTTTTTTTCAGGTGAGAGTGGAATGTCAGGTACAGGAAGTAGGTATAGCTGGGGAGGTAGGTAGGGGAGGTTAACAGACAAGACAAACAAGACGCATACAGGGGTGGTGTATGACATATGTGGGGGGGATACACAATTGACGGGGACGGATGTTTGGATATCTCGAGCCCATGAGCCCACAGATGGCAACAGTGGAACTGAGATCCCCACCCATGGGCAGTTGCCACTGTGCCTTCACTGCTCAGGACGGGGCTGTGCTGGGGGCTGTGTAGGATGGGCAGCAGGCATGCCCATGAGTTGTGCCACCCGTGCCTCAAGCTGGCATAGGGGCCCAAGCACACAATGACTGATCTCCCTACGCACCACAGTCCGGACACTACGGAGGGTGAGTGGATGTTCTCCTCCGGCCATGCTTGCAGAGGGGGGACGAGCCCCATCCCCTGCAGCACTTCCACCCACAGGTGGCACAGGGCCACCGGAGGAGGGTCCGGCCTGGGCACTACTGCCAGGTGCACTCGCCAGCTGAGGTGGGAGAGGTGGGTCCGCTGGAACCCGCCTTCCCTGTCGTCCTATGTTTTGCATTATTTTATGATAGTTTGGGTTAGTAACGTACAATACCATTCACAATTAGTTGTAACAGCATGCATTCGTATTCCCATTAACCAAACACCCATAAATTCAAGCCATTGTACAGCAAGCATAACACATGCATAATTTGAACAACAATACACAATCCAACAACATGCAGGGTTGATTGATGGCAACAGGCCATCAGGTTTGATGTATGAACAGGGCACATGCATCAACATACATGCAAATATGTATGAACCAACAGGACAAATGTCCAGGGGAGTTAATTGTGAATACACATACCCATTTCATGTGGAATGGATTATTTGTGGTTATAGGGTAGGGTGAAGAAATATTTCATTAACAACTTCAAATACCTATACATATGCTGTACATTTCTACTAGCTGCAGATATATACACCCTACAGGTCTGACTACAGTTTCCTATGTGTAAACTTACACATGTTGGTGATGGGAATGTTACTGCTACATTAATATACATTGTATTTTTATTCATACACATTCATATCTGGCTTTGTTCAGCTACAGCATCCTGCTACATTTGATTTATATGGCTCTAGACAACTGTGGATGTTTGGTATTTCATACAACCATACTATCTGCATATTGCAAACGTACAGCAACATATCCAAAATTTGGGACACACATTCCAGCTTCAGTACTTTATTCCACACATTTCACTCTTTGGTTGTGCCTGTCACATTCATTTAATTCTGTACTGACTGCAGTATACTTTATTCAGGAGTTATTACAACTTTATTGGTGGATTCATACCTCTTTCTTACACTCTCACTTGTTTTATTTTTACAATTCAGGATGGTACTTAATTCTAGGCTTTATTGACATGTTTTACTTGGTTACAACAATCCTTTCCAACAGTCTCACTTGTGTCATGTTTCAGATTTTAAACGGGGATATATTTCACACATGTGTTTTACTCAGCTTGTGTAGCTGTAATTTACAGCCTGCTGCAGGTTATGTACTATTACATTACAGGTGGAACATCTTTATTTCAGACTTGTTTCATTTTTATTTTTGGATTACAGGCTGCATCACACTTATGTAATCACACAGTACTAGCAGAATCTCTCTTACACTGTTACTTGCACTTTTTATTAATAAGTGACTACACTGCACTCTTTTGCAAGCTGTCATACTTATATTTTTTAACAGTTACAGGGAGAGAATTACTAACCTGCCTGGTGGTGCAACCGCACAAGCCTATCGGCATAGGCTCGACGATTCATGGAACGGACACCTGCAGCTGTAATATAAATGAAGTAATATTGGAATACACATCTCCATAATATCAGCTAGGTTAATTTCTTACATAAATAATTACATGTAACTTACTCAGTAGTGGGGCGTTGGGCATTTGCCGAGCCTCCTGGATCCAATGGTTCAGTTGGTCCTGCTTCCGTCTCTTCAGGTCCGCATGGTGGTGACGAACCTGTTCACCAGTCCTTGGTATTCCTGTGGCACTGGTGAGATCATGTGCCAACCGGTCCCACGCCTCAGCCTTGTATGCTGGCCCTGCATGAGTTGGGCCTCATGATCATGGACGAGGAGCCAAACCATATATTTGGACTCCTCAATGCCCCAACTCTGTGCTCGGAAGCAACTACCCTCTCCTACACCTGCCATCCTGACTGCAAATCGATTCCACAATCAGTTATGCTGTGTATTCCCGCCTATGGGGCTTATATATGCCGTTTTTCCCACACTTATCTGTGATTAGCCATTTTGGAAATGTATCAGCTTCACAAAACCTGCTTTGTCATGCTTCTCTTTCCATTCATTCCTATATATATGCTAATACTGCATTTCTAAGAGCAACTGTCATGGCTTAGTGGTTCAGTACTTTGACTATAGTGCATGGTATCCTGAGTTCGAGCCTGGCCATTGCTTTGTTTTTTTTTTATGACTTTCTACACAAGCTAGGAGGTGTGTCTGTGTAAAGGCAGTTTTGATACAGCTTGCTCAACATTGCCCGCCGGTTATCTTGTTGGCGCGGTGCACAGCTCTGCGCAAATGGGTTACGCTGGTTTACGCGTCATTTCGCTGTCAGCACGCATATTACGCTCAGCTCAGCTACGGGCACACAGTTTCAGCATATTACAACACTGCTCAACCCCGGGCACTCATTTTACACCTGTTAAACCACTGCTCACCTACGGGCAGATATACTCAGCTTGTTAGAGCGTAGCTCAGCTATAGGCACTTCTGACATTTTATTTTTTTTATTATCTCACATTTCTTCAAAATACATGGCCCATTTCATTACATTTTACATAAAATATAATTTTATATATGTACATATATGTCAGGGAATTGTTTCGTGCTTATTTCACTAGAAATAAAAATTGATGTTGTGGGAGCTCGAACCGCGACTGCCTCGTCTTCAGCCGACATCTCTACCGCTACGCTATTGCTTCTTGGCTTACTTTGCATATTTAGATCTTATATGCTTTTCCACTGACTGCTAACTGTGGCTAAGCGATGGGCACGCCCGCGCAAACGAGCGTAATTACGGGCAAACATCTTTAGAACTTATAAAAAAAAATATAACATGTTCATTCTTACTTTTTATGTTTATAGTCTGTGGGGCCATGTGTTGTGTTGTGTTTGTTGAC
Organism: Protopterus annectens; assembly: GCF_019279795.1. Taxonomy (NCBI): domain Eukaryota; kingdom Metazoa; phylum Chordata; order Ceratodontiformes; family Protopteridae; genus Protopterus; species Protopterus annectens. The sequence continues at coordinate 101,935,817 of NC_056728.1, read as the reverse complement.
ATTTACGCGGACTCTCTCGTGGGGGTTTACTTTCGGGACTGTTCCTCTTCTGGGGGCGTGTCCGTTTGCAGGACTCGCCCTGCGGACACGCCCCCTACTTTCTTACACGGACCGTGTTAGCCTTGGGTGTGAGTCAGCATGCCCTCATGAATATGCATGGCATGCTGACGTCACACCGTTTAACTGCAGCCTCCGTGTAAGACTTGTAACTCTTACACGGAGGCTTCTTGAATACTGCCCACTGTGTTTTTTATTTTTTTACATGGAATGGGTAAGGCCGATCTATAACCAAATGGGATAGGTTATTTTGAGCTCAAAAAAGAAAATTGGCTAGACTTGAAATGGCTCACAAGGACAGCTAGCCTAGTACTTACCTATGAAGAGGAACACTAGCAATCTGGAAATCAGCTTTATAAATGAAAGTTAAAATTGTCTTGTCTTCACTTCAATTAGATGAATTTAATTTTAGCATTATATTACTGTCTGAACTATAGGTTTGGTCATAAGATGAAGTAGATGAGCAGAAGAAAAGCAGAATCACCATGTTAAAATCTGAAAAAAGTAAAAAAAAATGCATAAGATGAAGTAGATGAGCAGAACTAAAACAGAATCACCATGTTAAAATCTGAAAAAGTAAAAAAAAAATGCCATACAGGATGTGAGCATGTGCATATGTTTTCTTTCTTTTTTGTCCCATGGCAGCACACCCATTGGTATGCATGAAGCAGGGGAAGGGCTGAGCCACCCTGTGATGATGCAGTCTGGGTAACCCCTCCCCAACTAAGGATGAAGAGCAACTGAAGTTTTGCCCTATGTCATTGGGCCACCAGCCAGCCCTCCTCCCCAGTAGCAGTTTCTGCCATATTAAGCAGCTTGGGAATGTTTTCGTTATCCCTAAATTCCCCACGTGTGAACATCATCCCATGACACTGGACAGTTAAAGGGTAGTAACCCCAAGTGTGTGCGCCACCCCTTGACTATAGTGCAGTCGTGACTTCTTTATACTTCTACTTCCAGCCTGGTATCCTCTCTTCAAGCTCTGGCATATGCCAGAACTCAACTTGAAAGATGCCCAGCATGCTTTATTCCACCAAAATATGCATGCCCATTTTTTTCTGCCATGTTATTACATTCCTGAGCTGCTATTTGAACTGAGATCATAGTCAAGGCTTAATCCATCTATGTTGCCAGCATGATAGCAATTGCATATGTCATGGTTATTGGTGCACATGGCATTGGTATGAGCAGTCAGATGAAACAATGCAAGGAAAAAATGCTCACTGCCATATGAGATGGAAGAAAAGTTAGTTTAAGTTGTAAATTTACAAGAGCAAGTAGAAGAGTGTGTTGGACAGGAGATTAGGACAAGTACAGGATACCATGCCATCACTTGCACAGGGAGTCATGGTCACTGCTATACAACCAGTTCAGGAGTCCACAGAGTAGAAAAGTCACAGTGGAAGCCCAATCTCTCCCTGGGAAACTGTATGGGAGTTACTGTCACCAGGCTTCCAGGTACTGTGTGAAGATGAACTCTGGATCAAGTCTAGGAACAGTGTTAGAGATTGCATACCAACCCACATGATATAGCACAGAAACAAAGGTGTAAGTGATATGGCTTAGCAGCAGCATGCAAATGTTGCAACACTGAGATATATATATATATATATATATATATATATATATATATATATATATATATATATATTATTGAACAGGCATAGAAACAGGTAACACACACACATCTCAATTAACAGGTGTGGCTAAATATAATACATGTATGCATATCACTGAACAGCTGTAAACACAGATAATACATATATACATATGCACTGAACAGGTATACATACAGCTAATAACACATGTAGACATGCTGCAAATGAAGAGGTTTAAAAGTGTCTTTTCAGAACTACAACACTGAACAATGCTCTACATTGCTCAGTGTCATCTGAATAATGCAGTACACAGCTGTTGCTATACAATTAGTTACCTTTTACATACTTTTTAATAAACATTTCCTCTATGTCACATGGTTAGCCTAAGGTGAGTAGGTGTTAGGGGTATGAGTTCTTTACAGGCATTCTGGCCTAGTGTATGGTAGCGTTTTCATTTTTGTTCTGTCATCTGTTAAGGGTGTTGGTTGTGAAAAGGCAGAATTAAAATATAAGGGAACAAGAAAGGAATGGAAATAATCAAGCAAATGTCTTGCCACTAGAATTCAGGGTATTTATTGTGCTTCTTGGAATGTAAAGGTCATATCTACGGGGGTCAAAGGTTCAATTAATCCTGTTGCAAGAAAGGAGAGTTTGTTTACAAGATGGTGAGGTCTTTATTTTTTTCAAGTTCCTCAACTTTTAAGAGAGGGGTTGCAATTTTCATCCTCCAGTCCCTAAACTGGATAGCCAAGGATGTTGATGGTAGGTGGATAGTAGTTATAGTAATTTTCCAGATAGGTAACATCATGATTGGGAACTATTATGGGCTTAATGAGGATGAGCTGGGGCCTTTGAGGGCCATGGCCAACACAGTCAAAGCCAGGGTACGAGGTTATTATCTGTTACCGATTGAAGGAGACCTTAATGTAGTTATTGATTCTGATTTAGGAAAGTTAGCAACTGGGACCAAACAATTACTCCAAAAATGAGGAGTTAAGAGAAAAATATTGAAAATTTTCAATTGTTTAATGTCTGGAGAGTTTTGAATCCACAAGATTCAGACTTGACTTATCAAGCTAAGGGGTGGCCAGTCATATTGGTTTTTGGTTAGTAAAATGTTTGCATGTGCACAGGTATGCAGGTAAGACCATTATCAAATCATTCCTTGGTTATTCTAACAATTAGACTACTGCCAGGAAAATTTCCCATAGGTCAGTGGAGGTTTCATCCTCTACTTTTGTGGGTTCTAGTACATTCCAAAGGTTCAAGTAAAAGTGTAACAGGTTTTGTGGGGACGGCTTGAGAAATGGAGAGAGAATGGCTTTGACAAGAGGGTGACATTTAAACATCATTGTAAGCACTGGTCCTGTGGATTATAGAAAATAATATAGAAGTCTGGGAAAATAAACTGTCAGTAGCTGGGGGCAGACTTAGGAGTCTGAAAATGTAAGTATAAGGAAGTCTGGTGAGAACTTCAATAAAGGAAATTGGAATACATAAGTTTATAGTATCAGAATATTACAGACAACTGGGAGAGAGTTAGGTTATTTTATTGGGCCAAAGTTGAACTACTAGCAAGAATATGTATTGAGAGAGTGAATGAGGCCTATCTCATCCTTGAGATATTAGAATGGTGAAACGGTGATGGACCTGGAACAAATAATGAGTTTGTTAGAGGAAGAATGTGAAAGGACAGTGAAAGTGGCTGATGGGGTGCCAGATTTGTTTGAAGTGATGCAGAATGCATGTCCTTTTCCTTTCAGAAGTCAGCAACAGCTAGGTCAGCCAATTTCTATGTAGAAAGTGTATGCAGTGATAAAGAAATTGGCCCCTAGTAAGGTCCTGGACCTGATGGTCTTACAGCAGACATTTTTAAGACATTTAAGAGAGACAGTTTGGTCTGCTATTTTTGGAAATGTATCCAATAACCATCCAGGGAGAGGAATTCCTACAGGATATGACAAGAGCAAAGGTTATAATGATCCCCAAGCCCAACAAGGACCCCTTTTACCTGCCAATTATTAAGCTATTTTACTCTTGCAAATGGACCTGAAAATATTTGTTAAAGTCTTAGATGAGAGATTGACAGCCATTCTTTCCACTCTGGTCTCCAGGAAGACTTGGGGGAATCAGATGCAGTAAGGACATGGAGAAGGTCAATACCCAGGGAAACGGATTATAAGTTTTGGTTATTTGGTAGTACTAAACAAAGAAAGATGGATAGGACGGCTTTAATATGGGCCAGAATCATGACTGCAACATTCCTGGCAGACTTGTTTAAACAAGCACCCAGTGGACTGAATCCAAAAGGTGCATGTACTACATTGCAATCTTAAAGCTTGGTTAAATAGTAAATCGGATATGGTTAGATGACATGATTATTGAAGCATATTTCTATACATAACTAGGGATGTGGTTTCATTTTTAAAGAGTTTATGCAGTTCTAGATCTATATGCTTGAAGTTTTTATGTTAGGTTCTACTTTATGCCACTTAACTCCGTTTTTGTTTCTTAGATCCATGCCATAGGCATGTTAGGTTATCTTACATTTTTACCTAAATATGGAACTTTTAATGCATTTTCCTTAGTCATATGCACACACTTACTCTAAACAATGCTATTATTCTGGAGTTCTTTTTCTACAAGTTAAATAAAGGAGTTTATAAAAAACGTTTAATATACTTCTAGACAGGTGTAAGAAAGAATGGCATTCAAATAAATATAATAGAGCATACAGAGTTCTTCAGAACTGAAATTATGTCATGTTATGACATAAAACTGCATTTATATGCAGGTAGGGCACAGCAGAAGACTTGACAACTACCCGTGTTACAATATGAAAGGGTGGGAGATGACGGATTGAGTCCCTCCTCAGTATGGCTTACTGATGTGTCATAATACAACTGAGCATTGAATTTAGTACCCTACAGGATCTAATGTGTCTAAAACTATAAGAAGTTTCTTTCTTGGAGGACTGCTTTCTGCATGATATTCCACACAAGCATAATACAAAAGAATGAAAAAGGGAAGATCCACATAGCTTTGATATCACATTATCTTAATGTGACTCAGAAGAGACTTTTGTTGGGAGGTAGGTCTCAGAGTCAACAGCAAACATATCTAAAACACTTTGCAAATATATTTAACTTGTTTCTTGGCTTGTGATTTTTTGTTTTGATAAAGTATTGCTGCTCATGCATACAAGATGTCTGTGTTATAACAGTTAGCTGAATATAAAATGCAAAGCAGGGGATGCTACTTGCAATGCAAAGTTTATTCTGAGAATTACAATTAAATTATCCCCAGGGGAGAATATGTTTTCTTTATACTGTGACTCTAGTGGTTAGTTTATGTCAGGCAATGCCACTGAGAAGGCATTCCACAAGAAAATGATCTCCATTGCTTACTTGCACGCAATGTATCCTCACAACCTTTGTTGCTTTTCTTAAAAACGTCCTTATTATTGATTCTCTTATGAATAAAAGCTGGTTCTTCACCAGTAGAGTTCTTTCTCATTGTGAGTAGCTACAAATTGCCAATTGCTAATGACAGGCACAGTGGTTTACAGATAGTGCTGGCACCTCAGCACGAGAAGTTCCTTGGTTCATTTCTCAGCTGGGGTGCCTTTTGTGTGGAGTCTGCATGTTCTTCCTGTGTTTGTGTGGGTTTCCTCCCACATTCCAGATACATGCAGTAAGTGGATTGGGCACTCTAAATTGGCCATAGATGTGAGTGTGTAGTGTGGAAGGGCTAGCCAGCCGGCAGCGTAAACCTTGGCTCTAGATGATTGTCACTGTTGAAGTGACGTCCTGCCCCGATGTACAAAAAATGGGAAAAGGGGTTGTGGATGGACAGGAATCCTTTAACAGCAGTGTAGTGTACACTGTGTTTAATTGGCATAGCTAAAGTTTTACCAGTGATGCCTTGACTGTTAAAACAAAACTGGTCACTTTCAACATGTATAAGAGCTGCAAAAGTAGTGGCCCATTTCAGTTGCTAAGCCCTTACATACAATACATGATAAGGAAGGGGGGAGGGCAAACTCTCTCTTCATGAAGTTAGTGAACAGGTTGTCACACTCACTCTGAGAAGTGTGGTTAGTGGAGTAACTAGGTCATGTTGTGTACCGACCCCTTACCACATTTTTCTTAATGTACTAAAGAGGTGTGCTGTGGTATTGTGGGTGTTTGTTAGTAATAGTATTCCTTCTGCAAAATTTAGTAGACAATTTATCTTTGTCCCTAGCTTTGTAAATACACTAATCTAAATAATTTATCTACTTAATATTTGTCTTGCAAGTAAACAAAGTTTTATATGATACTAGTCTAGTTAAAAATTAATACTTGAAGCCTACTGTGAGAGAAATGCCAACATTATGCACATTTTAGAGAAAAGCAACAAAAATATAGTGATGATGCAATGCACCCAGATAAGTGCAAGGGAAATTTTTTTTTGTGGAATGTGTTCTTGGTGCCACCCACTAGCTGATAAGCTTTACTGTTATTATTCTAGTATGCAGAAAATGTGTTCTTTCACAGATACTTTACTTGTAATTCACAGAAAGTTATTTATATTTCATGCTGCACCCTTTGCCATGCTTTTTACATTCAGCATACTGTGTGCAGAAAGCTTTCATCTAATCTCTCTCTCTCTGTAGATATATATATATATATATATATATATATATATATATGGATATAGATATAGATATAGATATCTATTGAGGTATCTATACATCCTTAACCTATTAATGTTAAAAATTATACTGACTCACTATTCAGACATTCCAGTGTTTGCAAAGACTTAATATATTTACACTTTTTATGTCTGATAATTTTACACTTAATACTAGGAGGAGGGCTGTGCTGATGTTTTATATACAAAAGAACACAAATGGCAATTGCTATTTAACATGAGCAAGATTATGGCTTGAATGAAAATACATGTTTAATGGGGATATTTGAAAAAAAAAAACTCTTGCAGCATTGGCTATGTAATGTTAGTTCTTGTTTTAAAATGTGTAACTAACTTCCACTCTGATCATTATTCATGAGTGCTTTGATGTACAGATTTCTTCATCTTCCTGTTTTATCAAATCTCATGATCACCTTGTCAATACCCACCCTTGTAGGGCATGTCCTGTTTCCTGGGTGGCAAAATAACTCAGACTCAAAAAATTATGGGTAACCATCCAACTGTCAAGGTTTGCCTTAAAGGATGCAAAGAATTCACTCTGTTTTATATGCAATTTTTATTTATCACTTAGCTCTGTCCTGTCAAGCTAAGCCCTTTCAATCCCCCAAATGAGGTAATATCCATTTCTGCACAGGGACTGGAGCAACATGGGTAATCAGCCAATCAGGTATGCCATGAGAGTTGGTTATGCCTTCATTGGCATCGCAACAATGCGTGGGCATTACTATCCTCCTGTGGTGGTGTGTGCATCTGCATTACCACAGGGGCTACTACCTATACTCCTCTGTCTTGTAGATGCCCAGTCATTCTTATGTAAGAACAGGGGCTTCCATGCCCCTGCTGGGTAGCCACAGTATACATCCTTTGCAAAACAAGCACCTTGTTCACTGTACTGTGAGATTTCTGCCCTAGCACTAGGATGACATATTGCCAGCATGAATGACCCCACTCCCCCAGGATGATGGGTGAGCTGTAACCTCTTATTCCTCATACAATCCCTCCCAGCTCTTTCAGTGCCCAAGTTGCTTCTTGGCATTGAGGTAAAGTCAGGACTTTATTCCTTTGCACCACAGTGAGCTTAGTTTTCATTTTATTTAACCAGCTCATCGTAAATGGTTGACAAAAAATATAAAAGGTGTTTTCAACGTTTACACTTAATCTAGCAAATGAGTTTGTGCAAATTATTAGGTATTCAGATTGTATTAAGGTTTGCTTTTATTGGCTGATTAATATCTTCATGTGATTGTAAATGGCTATTTAGCAATGGTTGCAAAGATATTACACTCATCTGAAAAAGTCCTCATGAAGTGCAAAAGTACCATTGTTTGTCTTTCAATGACCAGGTCAATTATCGAGTTCAATGTCTCCTCTGGGAGCTATTTCATTAAACTTATCAAAAAATTAGAAAGACCTCAAAGGGTCCTAACCCAAAAGATCACAGACCTAAAGTCTCTGAGCTATCAAGAGAGGCTTGAAAGCTCTATCCCATTATTCAGTGCCTTATAGGCTTCTGAGGGGAGATAGCTGTCTCTTTGTGCCATTAGAGACCCAGTTGTCTTGGACTTCCTATGTCTATGCAAATCCAGTGGCTCCACCAATACTAAAAGCGAGGCTCTAAATCTTTACTGTCAGGTTAATAAAACATGGTGGAGTGACAAGTTTATAACTCTGCATCTTCCAAACTCCTGGAATAAACTCCATATGTATAGTAAGCACTGTGACTCACCATCTTCCTTTAAACATAACCTATATGACTGGATGGGTATCCACAAATTTACTCTGGGATTGACCTGTATGGTCTGTCTGGAGAAAGGAGTGTACTGGGAAGGTGTGAATTGGTTATAAGACTAAATGGCCTTGGAATGTATATGAATCTGTGCAAATGAAAGGCATACTTATTCTCCTTTGAGAGTCATGAGCTAGTTTGTTTATTTATGTAGTTATTTATTTTTTGGTTTTATTTGCTTTGCTCTTGACAAAATCCAGGACATTTAGTTTTGTTGAATTCATTTTATTATTTTTTTAAAGACAGGTATGATAAGGAAGAAGAAGATGATTGTAAGCCTCTCCAGCTGAAGTCAGATCAGACCAGAGTGTACTGAATGGGATTTAAGAAAGTCATCCACAACAGAACATGAACAACTGAGGATGATAGTGATGGCGACACAAGTAAAACCACCAGATGAAGTCTGTACTAACCATTTCCCTAAGAGAAAAGATGCCTTGCGTACCCTGTTTGGGCAGCTCCTTAGATAACTAGCCAATGGATTGATTCTTGATGGTCTAAACTGGACTTGGTCATTGCTATCTTGATGGTGTTGCCTCCAGCTGGAGGTCAATTATAAACTAATAATTGTTTTGTGATGTAGTGTAGCTCAAGCAGAAAACATGAATTTAAGTACATTAAAGGGATTAGTCTGTATGCCAAAAACAGCTGTGGTCTAATATTTTAAGCGTATTTATTTTATCAGTATGGATATTAATACCCAGTTTATTTTACTTCAGACTGAAGATGTTTGGACTAACTTAAACAAATCCTGATGTGCTCCACAAATTTCCATTTCTTCATTTTATTAACGTATTTTGATTTATTTTATTTTTATTTTATTTTGATGACTAGGTTGTCTTGCTGTGCATGTCCCATTTTTGGTGAAGACCTAGGGAGAAAAGATCCAGGCAAATACATCAACAAAGTGCAATTTATTTCAAACTAACTAAATAATAATAATAATAAAAATATTTACTGAAATAGCTTGTCTGACAGGTATGATGTCCATTTCATTCAGGAAAACGTATTTTTCTTTTTGTTTATAAACGAACCGATCCACGTATACTTTTTTGGGCTCAGCTTGGGAGCCCTGTCTAAGTGACTTGCTCAGAGTTATACAGTAGACAGATGGAGGCTGAAGGAATCAAACCCTGGCCCACAAAAAGAAGCTTATAGCCTTAACCTTCTGTGCTATTTAGAAATCATCCTTGCATGTATTATTTCTCTAGTCTAGTTACTTGCTTGTAACACTAAGAACTAGAATTAAGGGAATGATTTTGTCAACTAGGTGATATAGTTTGAAGATAGATCAGTTGATATGGAAGACCACTTTATTTCCATGGTAGGGGTTATGGTGAGATTACCTAACAGCTGATGGTGGATACATGATCATGTTAACATAAAAGCATGTATGGAAACATGTTTATTGTCACCACATACCACTTTCTGATACGTCTCACTGTTATAACTGGCACAGTAGCCTTTTGTCTTATTGTTAAACTTTTGGTGTAATGTCATAAGGCATCTCCCTTCGGGAGATGGATAATGCTAACCTGGCCCATCACTAGTCAAATAATTACAAAGTGTCACCAACAAGAAGTAGGTAAGTGATGTGACAGGTAAGATAACAGGGAAAGGGGCATGGGGGAGAATCAACATATGAGATAGAGAAAATCTGCTTGGACTGACAGTAGAGCTCATCATGTGGTTCTGAGCCTGATTCCCTCTGTCTCTACCTGCATAATTTGACTTTGAGCAAGTCGCTTAACCAGGTAGAACTCCTGAATTACTGATAAAACAGCAACCTGCACCTAATCTAAACTACCTGCTTGAGAAATGGCTCCACCCTCGCTTCACAGCAAGCATGCTAATGAGTGAGCAGCCAGAAGACTCCCCCCTCCCCAAGAAAAAAAATGCATGCCATTTCCTTCTTGTATTCGCTGTGTCATCTGCCTCTCGTAGGACGAGTCTGGAAATAGATGTGCAGGAGAAAGCACATTTGACACCAACATTAACAAAGCTAATTGCATCATGCTTTTAAAAACACATAGTGTAAATAACCAATGTACAGAAAACTGCTGAGAGTTCAATTACGAATTGTCACTTGACTGACAAACAAAAAGTTGCCTAAAGCATTGAGAGAACAGTCAGTTAATAGCCTATCTTTAAACAAGGTTTAACAAAAACAAGTCATTCAGAATTTATTTTTTCTAGCTGAACATTTAAAATTGATAAATCATTTTTCAGTAGCCGTCTGTTAATAAAATGCAGGGCAAAGAAGCCAAAAGGTATGCATCTCTCCAAATAAATTCTGAATGCTGCAAATATACTTGAACAGAGAGAGCAAGAGAACGAGACAGAGAGAAGCCATTAATGACATGACTGTGTGCATCAAAGAACAAACATACTGTACTGTTAGGCCATTTTGTTATAATAAATTGCACACTAACCACAGAGTGATGCAGAATGGCTTGCTCTTCCTAGTTTCTGGATGTATCAATCCTTAAAGAAGTATGTCTGCAAATACATGGAGTTAAGATGTAGCTTTATTCCCTCAATGAAAATATCTGAAAGCTATACTTAATTGTAACTCAATACTCATATTTAATATATTCAGAGTATATATTTTCTTTTATTAACTAGCTAAGACTTTATATTTTTTGGCAACTTAATTCCTTTCCAGATCCCATATGTTCCTGATGTGGTAATCAATGTAAATATGGGTGTTGGCTGGGAAAACTCTGCAGAAGTGAACTCATCAAGAACAAAGGACTAGTTTCTATACAAAATATTTTGAGTAATTTATTAACAAGATGAACAGATTTAGGAAAATTTGAACGACAAAAACACAGTGCCTGTATTTTGTAGGATTCATATCATTAGCTCGATCTCCTGATTGTCGAGTCCCATAACACTGACAGTCAGAAGGCTGAACTTAAAAACAGAAGAGGAAGCCCAACTGCACACCCCGTCGGGGACTGTGCTCCTACAACACCTGCTAATTATATATATAGTAACTTAGAGTTCATACTACAGTGGGGAAAGGGTCAATTCCCTGATCCCTGCTGTACCACAATCATACAATAGATGCTTCCCATTATCCCCATACATTGACATTTCCAACACTGATGTATAGAGTTTGATATTCTGACACTCAACATTTATGTCTGTTGAGATATGTACAGAGTTTGATATTCTGACACTCAACATTTATGTCTGTTGAGATATCATGTACTCGTATTTTGTAATAGTTAACGGCTCTTTGATGGTGGCACTTACTCATTATGTATTTAAAATCTATATATATTGAATGACAGCAAACACAGAAAGGTAGCACATATTTCTGTTTTATTCACAGGAGGATAACATTGCCACAGATGTTTTCATGGATTAAAAATGAACAATACGTTTGCAAGAACCAACTGTGCCACAGGTAGCACCCCAATCGCTAAACTTCCTGTATTCCCCAGGCCTCAGGAAATACTGCCTTCCCTTAAAGTTTGGAAACTCATAGAACATCCAGTATCCATCAATCACATTGCAAGAGTAGATATCTCGATGGTGGAAGTGATCATAGACTGATGGGCAGTCATCTGTGTATTCCATCATCTGGCCTCCAAAATTGTCCCTCTCATAAATTTTGATTTTGTAGGCACCTTCATGCTGTAATGTTAAAGAGAGAAAACATTTATGCTTAGTATCTGCTGTGTCCTAAAACCTCACATTGTTTCTCTTATTTAGTTAATATGCCTGTAATGTGCATCAAAATTGTTCTCTCATTTTTTTTTTCTTTTCCTTTCTTTTTTCCCCAGGATGAGAATGAAAGCAGTTGTGATCCGTGCTCTACCTTGGATAGTAAATTCAAATAAATAAAGCAACAAATGAAACAAGCAGCACTTTTACCATCCTGGCCCTAAGTTATACTTTAAGGTACAGTAAGTTCTTTATTTTGACTTGTTCATATGGCTGTATGTATAAATCCCTCTGTTACTTCCTATGCTCAGGCCTGCATCCCTACCATGTTTGTGCCATGCATTTCCTTCCTTTCAAGGCACTTAATCCTTTCCTGAGTGATGTGACTGATCTCACTTAGACTGAATCACATTATGGAGGCAGTTTGGCCCTCTGGCAGGTCATACTCAAATGAAAAGTAGACTCCTGGTGCTGGAACCATACAATAAGTAGTAGAACTCACAATTTTTCCATGATGTTTTCTGGCCTGTTTGCTTTTTTGTTAGTACTGTCAATTTTTGGTCCCATATAAGTTGACATTTAAGCAGGGTAATGCCTAAATATAATTGTATGTATCACAGCATCTTTCTGTCTAAGTGCCTAAACAGAGACATATTGAACATAAAACCACAAAGTAATATATTTGCAGTCACTGCCCCCACTATATTATCGCTATTTTCATTCATTCATTATTTATTTCAATATTTATTTATTTATTTTGGAGTTTTGGAGCAGATAGATGCAAAGCACAGAGTGGTAAAGCTAAAGGTGGTGATGTATGCATCTATGTTAATAACAGATGGTGCAAAGACTGTAAGCTGGTTCAATCATACTGCTCCAAAGATGTGGAAATATTAACACTAAAATGCAGACCTTTCTATGTACCAAGGGAAACCAGTGGGATATATGTTACAGCAGTATACGTCCCCCAATGCTAACACCACTGAAGCTCAAAATAAACTCCATAATATTATCTGTAAGCTACAAAGCAAAAACACAGAATCTGCACATGTGATAGCGGGTGATTTCAACAGGACTGAACTTAAGGAGGTGCTACCCCATTTTTATCAGTATGTGTATTTTCCCCACCAGAGGGGAGAATACCTTAGACAAAGCTTACAGCAATATTAAAGTAGCCTTTAAAGCTTTGAAGCACCCTAACATAGGTAGCTGTGATCACACTGCCATCCTTCTTCTGCCTACCTATAAGATGGCTTTGATCAGAGAAAAAACAACAACTAAACAGATCAGAGTCTGGCAGGAGGGTTCAATAGATTGACTTCAGGACTGTTTCAATACCACCTACTGGGAGGTCTTCAAAGATGTGGCTCCGCACAACCTCCAGTTACACATAGACACCTATACCAACTCAGTTCTTGCCTACATAAATAAATGCGTGGAGGATGTAACCATCACAAAAGTCATCACTATAAGAGATAATCAGAAGCCCTGGCTCACCAGGAAAGAGCTACTGAGGGAAAGAAACACAGCCTTCAATGCAAATGACAAAGAAAAGTTGAAGGTGGCCAGGTCAAATCTGAAAAAGGGCATCAAAGAGGCAAAGAGGGAGTCTAGGAGGAAAATTCAGATCTGCTTCCAAGACATGAGGGACATGAGAAGCCTATGGCAGGGGATAGAGCAGCTCATGGACTATAAGACCAAAACACGCCAATGTGATGACACCTTGGAATTCCTAAATGAACTGAACTTCCTTCTTTGGCAGATTTGAGGAGAAGAACATCACTGTACCTTCTAAAACAAACACTGACAAAGAGGAGATGGTGCTCACCTTAAACTCCGAGGGGTGAGACTTCAGCTTAAGAAGGTGAATCCTAGGAAGTCTTCTGGACCAGATAATATACTTGGCAAGGTGTTGAAGGGGTGTGCTGATCAGTTATGTCTGGTACTCACAGACATCTTCAACTCATCCCTTGCTATGGAGAAAGTTCCCTCGCATTTCAAGGAAACAAGTATTGTCCCACTTCTGAAGAAACCCAACCCTACCTGCCTCAGTGACTTCATGACGTATGAGGTTAAGGCAACTGGTCTGAAGTGCTTTGAGAGGATTGTGATGAAACATCTATCTGCGGGTCTGCCTAAGTCCTTCAATCTGCTCCAGTTTGCATACTAGGCAAATAGATCAACTGTGGATGCGATGTCAATCCGACTTCACCTTGCACTAAAACACCTAGCACAGAGGAACAACTATGTAAGGCTGCTGTACATCAACTTCAGTTCTGCATTCAGCACTGTGATACCGATTCAACTGGTGGTAAGCTCGTGAAACTCGGGATAAACAAGTACCTATATAACTGGACTCTTGACTTTCTGATTGGTAGACCCCAATAGACATGTGCTGGAAACAACACCTCTCAATGCATAGTCCTGAATACTGACATTCCCCAAGGTTATGTGTTAAGCCCCTTGCTCGTCACCATCCTCAACTGTATTGCAATACATAACTCAAACCATATTATAAAATTTGCTGATGATACCACAGTTGTGGGTCTCATTAGTGGTGGGGGTGAACATAACTACAGGGATGAGGTGAACACTTTAATTGCCTGGTGTGACAGAAACAATCTGGACCTGATTGTTAATAAGACCAAAGAAATGATTATGAACTTCAGGAGAAAGGCAACAGCTCACCAACCACTCACTATCAAAGGGGCGGGTAGTATAGAAAGCCAAAACAACCAAGTTCCTTTGGCATTCACATCTCTGACGACCTCTCCTCGGCTGCTAACACCAACCATATAGTCAAGAAGGCTCAACAGAGACTTCACTTCCTGAGAAATCTCAAAAAGGCCAGGCTCCCACTGTCTGCTCTTACCACTTTTTACAGGGGAGCCATCGAGAGCATCCTCACTAGCAACTTCATAGCATGGTTCAGCAACCACACAGCTGCTGAGAAGAAGAAACTACAGAGGGTGGTGAGGGTGGCTGAGAAAATCTTGGGCACAAACCTCCCTTCTATTCAGGAGCTTTTGTTTACAAGAGCCAGAAAAAGAACATAGAAAATACTATCTGATTCGACTCATCCCACCCACATCTGGTTCTCACAACTTGCGTCTGGAAGGAGGTACCGCAGCTTCTGCTGTAGGACTACCAGATTCAGGAACAGTTTGTATCCTAGAGCTGTGAGACTTATTAATACGGACATCACTCATAATACCTGATACACTGAAGCCTCTTTTTTTCATTTAATCCTCCTGCTCTGAGCAATTACCGTCAGTATTACTATTGTGGAATATGATGACTATACTGAGTCACGTCTAAGGTTAACAAGTGCAATATGGTAACTAAACAGCTGCTATTCACTAATCTCTATTTATTCTCTAGCTTAATGGTGAAAGGATTTGGTAGTGGGTATTTTTTTATTATTTATCATTGGATAATGGCTATTGAGTGTGTTTATATAATATGAACTACCTCTTTCATGTCATATGTGTTGTTATTTTCTTTCTTATGTTATTCTCTGATACCGCTGTATCTGTTATTTGCACTGCATTTCTCTTGTGAGCTGACATTTGTAATTTCATTTAGGCTGCACTTGTGTGGTCCTAAATGACAAAAAAGTTTCTTTGAATCTTTCAATCAATGTTTACAACTAAGCATTTATAATAAAACAAATATACTAACACAGATTAAACTTAGCAGTACAAAATCCAAATTTTAAAATTAAAAAAAAAAATGTTTGGCTAAAATAATAGCTACAGCTATCAGTTGGACTCGGTCAAAAGTTTAAAACCTTAGTCTTTATGCAGATAACCATTCCAGGCCCTCAAAAAAACCCTAACAAAAAGTTGGAACCTAAGAGACCTCCTAAAGGAGGACACCATCTTGCATGCCCAAATCTATGATGGTAGCTGGCTCCAGAGGACAGATACAACACAAGAAAAAAAGAGAGCTCCAACCTGAAGTTTATGAGCCCTGGAACAGCCAGCAGCCCTTTACTGGACAACCTGAGTTGTCTTGGAAGGACATAGTGCCTCAAAAACTCCTTAAGATAAATTTGACCTAAATCATTTAGGACATGGATGGTAGGTGAGAGTTAAAATCTTAAACATAAATCTAGTGATAATCAGCAGCCATTGCAAATCTCACATCATTGGCATAATATATCAAGTTCTGTATATTTCAGAAACCAGTCTAGCCATGGAATTTTGCATCTGCTGAAGGAGTAACAAATCACCATCCTGCAAACCTAAATACAGAGTGGTACTGCATTAAAGCTGTGTCATTTCCACCTGCTCCCACTTCCAGTCTTGGAAAACAGTGTCTGATCTGGGCTATTTTCCTAAGACATATATAGGATGTCTTGACAAAAGCAGACACCTGGTCCTGAAGTGTCATCTGAGTCATCTGCCATCATGAACAGCACTCAGGTCATGCACATGCAAACAAATTCCAGCTGTCTTCAGGTAGTACTAAAGGAGAAAGCAGTGGAAGTATAGATGGACAGTAGCATGCACCAACATCACCACAGTCTTAGCTGAATTCAGTCAGTCAATATTCACTCAATCAAAGATCAGAAGAAGTTCTTCTACTCTTTTAGATAGGTGCTATGAGATCTTTTACATCTACCTGAACTAACAAGGACTCAAGTAAATGGGGCCACAGTTTAACATCTCATCTGAAGGACGACACACTCAGGAGTGAAGCACCCCCCATGCTGCTCTGCAACTTCAGCAATACATCTACCTGGCATAAGAATAGAAACCACAGCCTTCAGCAGTAAATGTGAGCATGCTGTCTGTTGTGTCACTGATGCTGCTTATATCAGTTTGTGCACTTCTCAAAACCATGTAAGGAAAAGGACATCCAGCTGCTGGAATAAGACCGAATAAAACCGACCAGAAATGGGCACAGAATGAGTGGAAGGACATAACGAAAGACTGGAGAAACTGCGGCTCTTATGACTCATGACCAGAAGCGATGAAGGAAATGACACTGATTCACAGATGCTCATTAGGGAGATTTGTTAACCACCTAGACCCACTAGAGATACAGTCCCTTTTCAGGGGTGACCAGGAAGCAACGTATGGTTAAGTTACATACTCAGGGTCACACAGTAGGCAAATGAGGGCAGAGGGACTCAAACCCTGTACTACAGCTCACAGCCTTAAACCTCTGTGCCACCTGCCAGATGAGAAGAGGTCATCCTGAACAGGAAGAACAGGGGAAGGGAGGGATACAGGCAGCAGACTGTATGGACTCCACAAATCTCCAAAACTACTTTTTCATAAACATTGTTGTGAACTTTGGGAATGAACTACTGGAATGGGTGGGGGAGAGGTACTCCACCACAGGATTCAAGAGGGCATGGGGGGTGTAGAGAAAGGAGGAAGATAACATAAGGATATAAAGAAGGTAGAATGTACTTAAGGGCAGAATAGATAGGCGTTTTGTCTCCTTTTGACATCATGCTAATATAATGTTTTGGATGAACATCCCCTCTCAGGATTTCTGGAGGGTACAATCTATTCTGTATATATTTTGCCAGTATCACAAGTGGTGCTATTGTTATTGCTATTACAGGCCATCTACACATGCAACAAAGTCAAATGCAGTATTATCAGGTAGTGGATATAAATGTGGGTACATCACTTCTTTACTAAGCACAAATGTGGTGGCTCTGTAGCATGAACAATAGTAAATAGAAGCACATATCTTTGGACTTTGTTTTATTAATTTTTTATCCATGTTTACCACTCTCACTCCAGCCTGAAGTTTACATTATTTAAGGTACAAATGTGCACACTAGTTCCACCCCTCCCGCTAACCTAATGGTATGGCGTGTTAATGAAAAGCACCATGAGTGGCGTACTGTGGTTCATGCTCTCTTCAATTCTAGCATGATAAAACCAACAAGGTAACCTAAAGGGGGAGGGGGTAGAGGTGATATAATGGTTTAGGTGTTTACTTCACACTCACAAGGTTCATGGTTTGATTTTCATCTTTGAAAGGGAAATTGGCTAGGCTTAAAATGGCTCACAAGGCAACTAGCCTAATTCTTACATACAAATAAGAAAAACTGCTGAAATACTATAGTGCCTACATCTGCAGGTTGTACTTACAGTTACTGCTCATGCAAACAGAGGTCTGTCACAGTTAGTCTGTTCAAAATTCAATGTTTATGACCTCTGTGGGATGAGAAAATTAAAGCTAAGGACAGATTCTGTTCTGCCACTCATTTGTATTAGCACTAACTGCACCCCTCACCCCCACTGCCGCAAGCTAAACCTTTAGACTCCACTTGAAATTAACATACATTTATATGCACTCCTTAAATGTGTACTAAGCTTCATTTAGTCCCAACAGCAACAATAACAAAGCAGTGAAGCTTGATGGCCTTTTCTTGCAAAACTTTCAGTATAAAGATACTTTATGATGTAAAGAAACATCTTTAACTGTTATGCATACCTTTCAACTTTACAGATTATTGCAGAATGTCCAGATTTTTGCCATATATTTTTGGTCCATATTTCATAAAATTACAGATTTCTAACAAATCATTGGCAAATCATTAAACATTTAAGTCAGAAAATAATTACAGAAATTTGAGTTTCAGACTTCATGCCCTTTATAAATTTCATACTTATGCAAAACTTGTTATTCTATTTTCTAAGTTTGCAAGAGCAATATTTAAAATTTGTCTCTATTTTGAGCCTTTGTTGCCCCATTATTTATGACTTAGTCCAGATTTTCTGCTCTAAGAGGTTGAGAGGTATGCTGTTATAGCAAAGACTGTTTAATGTGATAAGTTCATTCACTCTGTTTCTTTCATGTGTCTATAGTTTTTCAGTTTGATTGCTTTTTTTCCAGTTATTTTTAAGAGATAGAAGCTGAATAAAATTCTATATGTAATTATCGCTGCAGTAACATTCCTATATTTATATTTTCAATGTTTCTAGTAATAGGAATGGGAGAGAGGCTTATCAATACAAAAAAAGCTAAATATTTCATCACAGTGTATACAAGCAGTATTGAGGGCTTTCAGGAAACGGTGGTGTCTTAAAGAACGTTAACTACAAACAAACAAACCAAGGTTATTATTCTTCTTGCTTAGAGCACTGTAGAGATGTGAACTGGAGTTCTTTGTCCAGGGATACATCAGAAAGGTGGAAGGCATTCATAGAAGTCAAAGAATGTGAGAAGCATGGAAAGATGAGACTAGCAGGTCATTCTGAAAGGGCAGAAGATGTACAGTCTAAAACAAGGGTGGACAGCATAGTACATACCTTTTAACCACTTAGTGCAAGAACTCTGGACCAAGCCAAAAATAATGGAGGGACAAAGGCCTAAAATCAGCAACAGATTTTAATAATTATTCTTATAAACTTGTAAAGTTGCTATAATAGGTTTGCATTAGCATTAATTTTCTGAAAGACAGGAAATCTGAAACTCAAATATCTGTCATTATTTAGTGACTTCAATCCTAAATGATATGCTAAAAATAAACACAAATTTTACATGGAACAGACCAAAATTATGAAGAAAAAATGTGGACATTGTGCAAAAATCTGGATTGTTAACAAATATGTTGCAGTTGGTCTACTTTATGTGTTCACAAGATTGGGACATCAAATGGCTCAATATTGAGCCATTAACATCAATTCCCAGAGCATCAACACATGTAAATGAATAAGAAGTAAATTGTTTGAGATCACAGTATAGTAGGATTGGGGAAGTGCCCCTTTCTCCACTGTAGTGTGATTTCAGATTAGGATATTTAATTAGCAGAGGATGTGGGGGTTACAGTGGGCTTGCCCTTGTACAAAAAAGATGTTTTATGCTTTAGTTTTGGTGTCACTGTTTTGTGTTTTGAGGTTTTAGGCTTGATGCTTAGCCAGTTGATACTTAGTGCTATGTAACTATATGAAGCAGATCCAATATGACAGTATAAAATGCTTACATACAATTCCTCACTGTTCAGGAATGTGGTAAATTGTGACCATGGCATGTGATGTCAGAGTTCATAGGTGGTAACTGAAGAGAACATGCTCAGTACAGGCAGAAGGTGATATTAGGTCACCAAATAAGTGTTGGATTCCTGAGTCAGTTTACCACTGTGAAAGGTGCACTGCAGAACAAAAGAAAAGGTTAGAGTAACATAGGACAGTGGGAGGTAAATAAGGAATGATCAAAGGAAATGACAGTTTCTTTGCTTTGTTGGACTTCATATACTAATAGTTTTATGATGTCACAAGTCACAAAATTCATATGAAGGTGCATTTATGCACTTCTAAACTGAAATGTGTTGATTTAGAACCCTTAATGCATTTTTTGTAAGTTATTGCATGTTTCCTAAACTTATCATAGCAGTATTTCTTTATTACCTGTTCAGAATCATGGGGAGCTGGAGCTACTGTAGCATTCCTTAGGTGCAAGGCATAGATGCATAACCTGAATGTAGTATCAGCCCATGACAGAAGACATGCTCATGTGCATACACACTCACGCACATGTGCATGTGCACACACACAATCACGCACACGTGTGCATGTGCACTCATGTATGTGTGCATGTTCATACATACATGCCTACACTCATGCTTGTAAGTGCACACACTCACTCATGTCAGCACGCACACTCACACATGTACACAGGCATGTTCGTGCATACATGCACAGATGCAGACATGCACACATGACCTATCCATAGACCATTTGGAGTATCACCAGTTCTTTTACAGCACACCTTTAGGATATGGGAGGAAACTGCATCTCCCAAGAGAATCCCTTGCAAATGCAGGGAATATGTCCAGATTCTGTGGAGAAGGAACCCCAGCTAAGAATCAAATTGGAGAACCAAACACTACTGTGAAGCAACAGCTTTAACTGCGGTGCATCTAAGGCACCCCATGAAAATCAAAAAGACAAAATAAGAAATTCTTCACCTCTGCTGACTACTGCACTCTCCATCTGAGCTGATTCTAAAACTTAATGTGCATGAAAAATCCTGGCAGCACTACCACACTCTTAATTATAGGTGTACACCATGAATAATTTATAAGTAAGATAATATTAAAAACATTTCCCTGACTATGGCAGTGGAAACAGTATTATTTTTTTTGTTTCTTGAAACAAAGGAATCCACATTACTCAGGTCACTCTGATGGCACAGAAGATAAAGCCCAGACAGCAGTGAAGTCGGCCTGAGTTTGATTAGAAGCTTCAGAGATGGAGGGATGGATGTTGTCATACCTGGGAAGATGATCTTCTTGACATCTTTGTCGATGATCCCTGGTGAAAGTTCAGGATGTCACTATCAGGGGGCAAAGGGGAAACAGGGTTGGGATATGGCTGAGCTGCAGTAAAGGCAGGGCAAAACATTGCACATCTCCTTTGCACACCTGCCCCTGGACTTTACACAGGAACTGTGAGGAAGTGGGTAGTAATGGGGTAAGTCATAAAAGAATCCCCCTGGCTGATATTCATGGCCCGACTTCCAGGATACCCTTAGGTTCTGTGCCACCTCCAGCCCTAAGGGATGAAGTCTGGAGAAATGAGGATATTAGTAGACCCAGCAATGGATGTGGGGCACTGGGAAGGAAGCCCTAGGATGTTTCAGAGGGAGTAAAAGTGGCCCACCAACCTACACATCAAGGTTTATTCTTAAAATCACATAATGTTTTTATATTTTATTTCACAATGTGCAGAAAGCATGCCAGTATCCACTGATAAAACAAATCCTCGTCAAGTATCATATATTATATATACTAGTTTAATCACATCACATAAATACCATACAAATTGCTGCTTTATGAGTCCTCCTGTATATTAAGAAACAATGTTGTCAAGCTAGTGAAACCTAAGTTTTCTCTTGCTATTTGTCAAAGATCTTTACTCAAGCTGCTTCATGGAACTATCTTCCTAACTACATTCCACAAGCTAATGCAGATGCTGTTGAATGTCTGTAGCTTTGAAGCAATTACATACTCTGTGACTTGTTACATCTCTACACTTTAGGATACATTGTGTTGCTCACCAATTGCATCAATGTACTAATACTACATTTGTGATTCTTATTTAGTTCACTTCAGTTCTTCACTCAGAAATGCACCTGTTTGAACTACTTCTTTAGCCTGCTTTGTTGTGATACTTTATGCAGTTAATTCCTTTCTGTGGTACAATGTTTATCTAAGTTGTCTGATTGCTATGGGAATAATTATATGTACTGCTTCATTTGTTCAGCTGTTTGCTTATATGTGCTTGCCAGTTGGCTCGGCAGGTGGCTGAAAAGGGTCCTGTACCGATCCATTAACCTGGTAAACAAACAAATAAATTGCTTGCGGTATCAACTTCATGGATTAGGTTATTAATTGTATAAATAGTAAACTGTAGAAAATATCCAAAATATTATACATGAACCTATATCTAGTCTTAGGATATTGGATATGTTTGACTACTAAAAAAGTATGCACACTATTTTTTTTTGAACAATATCCATATAAGCTAGCATAACTGCCTAGTGAAACAGCAACTAATCTAAACATGTTGAATTCAGCACTTACCAAGGAAGAATTTGGATATAGGTAAGTATTTATGTTGCGTTAATTAAAACGAAGTAAAACTGACATGGTATAGATTACAAACTACCACACACGAATACATTTCAGAATTAACTTTGACTTACAGTTGGAATGAATCGGCAAGATTTGATGGAATCATTGAATCCCATCCAGTGATGATAGTCAGGGTACTCTCCCCTGGGTATATAATACTGGTAACCTGTGTAACTGGGGCGTTCATAGATGACCCAGGCACCATTCTCCACACGAACTGAATTGCAGCGACTGAAGAAGTTGGTCAAATCCACAGAGTCACTGCTACACTCATGGAAGCGGCCCTGGAAGTTCTTGTCTTCATAAAAAATTATCTGTTTGTACAAAACCAATGCAACACCAACTTAGTAAAGGAGTAAAGATTACAACAAGAGGTGATCTTTCTGCAGATATTTTTAAATAAAACTGAATTTGTTTTCTTGTATCATAGTAAACAGTATTTGTCTGCTAATAAGAATACTTGAAAAATAAGTTTAATATGGGAAAGTGATTGTACAGATAAGTTACTTACGCAGCAAAGAGTACATTAATACATAATAAGTTTAACGTTATTTACGTTGTACAGTTTAGTTTAGATTTGATGTGAAATGTCTTCTCATATCCCTAATTTTCTATTTATACTGTCTTGCAATAATACCGTGGTAATCAGCAAGAAGAAAATTTCTAATTCTGAAAGATACCAGATTCCATCCATGTAATACATTAGTAGTTTATTCTAGAGCTACTGAACTGCATATTCATGACCAAAGTATTATATTTATTTACATTAAACGTATGCCTAAGTATAGTACCAATATGCATCCTGAAGCTTTTTCATTCTAAATGTTACCTTTACAGCGAAAGTATTACAGAGATACTTGCCTTTGCCATGTTGATGCCAAGAGAGACAGAGAGATAATGGCCTCTGGTACTGCTCTGTCAGTGCCGTTATTTATATAGATACCTCATTCTGCTCTGTAAGTGAAAAAAAGCACTGCAACTGTTGTTTATTTTGTAGAATAAAAGCTCCATAATCCACATTATTCAGTCACAAAGCTCTTACAACCTGCTGTTTCGTTTTTTTTTTTGTGTTCTCAGTACAGTATCTTTTGAATTACTTTTATAGTAGAAGCACATGATGGAAGAGAAACTAAAAATGAAGTTGCCAGCGTGGGCATTTTTGTGCATTGCATTAAATCTGGTAAGATTAAAATAACATTCTGGACTGTAGCTAATTGTCAATTCAGCCTGTTCACTTAGGATATGGAAAATACATTTCTTGACTTAATTCTGTTCATTTGGACTGAGCAGTTATAAGTGTGCAGTCTTTAATACAAAACTTTATAATTCCTTACCTTACAGACTGTATTGTAATCCATACTGTACCATTATAAACAAACAAAAAAGAGTGGCATACATAATACAAAACAGATACAGATGCAAATGAGGAAAATTGTTTTTACTAGTTCTTAAACCCACAGTCTTGCAACTGTTAACATTGAAACAAATTGAAACATATGAGCCCCGAATGCATTACCTTGTTTTGGTGCATATATTAAGTTCCAAATCTAGTCAACTGTATTTTCCTAAACTTTAACACAGCAAGATTTTCTAGAAAGGTTGAATAATGTTACAGTATGTATGATTATCGGTATTCCATAAGAAATTAAAAATTTTTTATATATATATATATATTTTTTTTTTTACTGGTGAGCTTTCTGTGCTTAGCGTGCACATTCTCAGTGTCCATGTAAGATTTTACAAGATGCTGCAGAATCTTCACACATCCCCAAAAACTTGCTGTACTCTAATTGATCTTCCAAAGTGTATGAATGTGTATACACTTGTCTAATTGTGTGCACCTCAGAATTGACTGGCACTTTCCAGGATTAGTTTCTCTGCCTTGTACCCACTGAACGCTGGGATACACTCTGGCTCTCCCTACAATCTTCATTCAAATAAAGCTCAAATATAAGAATGAGTGAATGAACAAACTAACAAGAAGATAGTGAGGATTTTTCTAAATCAATATGTCAAGTGATTTAACTTTCTAAACAAAGCATGCAGCTGAGTTTGACATAATTCCTGCGGCATAAGATTGTTAAAGTGATTATGGATTTATTGTCAGTTAACCATACAACAATGAATTTGTAGACTGGCAAAAGCCTTGATTTGCTAAGAAAATTATGCTGGAAACTTTCAGTGCTTTTTTAGCTAACTCTAATAGGGAGATTCAGCTGTAAAGATTTTTAGACATTGTGGACTTCACTGCATTGGTGTTTGATAATATGGTCCTGGGAATGTATGTTGTAGATTGTGGACTTCGAGACTGTGATGCTAGTGCGTGTGTGTGTGTGTGTGTGTGTGTGTGTGTGTGTGTGTACACACACACACACACACACACACACACACACACACACACACACACACACACACACACACACGCACACATACACACACATACACACACACACACACACACACACACACACACACACACACACACACACACACACACACACACACAATGTATTTGTGTGTTGCTATTTAGAGCTGAATTTTCTTTCACATTGAATCTGATTCAAAAATTAATGTCTGAAAGCTTGTTCATGATTATTTTAATATAAGTAACTTTACTATAGTTTTAATCCACTTCTAATTCTTTGGTGTGATGATATTTTTCCCTAAACAAACAGAAACTTACCCCCAGATTCACAAAAGCACGGAGTGCAAGACTGGTGCAGGAGCCCACGCAGGCAATATGTCTGCCATACAATCCAGGAACAGCCTGCAGGGGTGTGCACAAGCGCTCCTGCACTAATCTTGCACGGAATAAGCCCTGGTATGCAAATCTCCGCATTTGCAGGTGAAATCCATGCAAATGAGGTGATTTTGCAATCCAGGAAGCTTGCAACAGTCCGTGCAAGACTAGTGCTATCTGCAAAAATGAACTCAGTTAGTAACCGAGCACATTTCTGCAAAATCCAAAACGGAGCTATGACAGCCCCAAATAAAGGCTGCATATCATTGAGGAAGCATGCCAATGGCCAAGTATAAGGCCATTGGCATTGCAAACAATACAAAAAATTAAAAAAATCAACTTTTATTTTTTTTCATTGCTCTCGACTGTTTAAGCATAAAGCAGCGGTGCGCAAACAGGATTGGGGGGAAAATAAGAAAATAAACCTAAAATAAGCATTCTAACTAAAATCAGTATTCTGCCATGCAAGTCAATGGCAGGCAGAAGACAACCTGGCCAGTGAGTAGTGGTTGCTAAGGGGGGAGGCTCAGTGTGACACATGTAATTATGCATTAGCAGGCAATTCTATGTAAATGAGGGGAAGGATAGTCAATCCCAGTTTTCCCCAGCATGTGAGGCAGGTCCCAACAGTGTAAGAGTATGAATAGCTGGGTGCAGGACTAGGAGGTAGGTGACATCATGGGTGGGTTTGTCAGGCATACTGTAAGCGGATTGGAGCCCTGTGGCTCGGGTTTGCTCCTAGCTTAGCACAGCTAAGCTAGGGGGTGTGTCTAATCCTGCCTAGCACTCGTTACAAAGTGTAAGCAAGTGTGCACACTGCACACCAGGTTTTACAGGAAGAAAAAAGAAGTTAAACCAGGAAATAGCAGCAGTGTGCATATTTGAGCACTCTGCTTGCACGGCGCACACACAGGCTTAAACAGGGAGGCAATGGGAAGGGAAAACAGCAGTAGGAAGGTAATCAAGGAGAACTAGCTTAGCTGACAGGTGAAATGTATCAGAATCAGCCAATTACACAGGCAGCAGACCAGCCCAGCACACCACTATAAACTATGCAAACACCTTTCTCCCTTATTTTTTCCCCAAAACTCTACACCACCGGTGTATACGAATGAGGAAATTTTACAAAAAAAAAGCAAGAGAAAAAATATTAGGGGCTGCTTTTGCTATCATAACCAAGCATGTGCAAGAGGCCGAGGGTGGTGAGGATGTGAATGCTGATGACAAACCCACAGTGAGGAGGAGGAGAAGATTGTACAGACCCAGGGAAATCTACTAGGGGCTACATGAGCTGGAGATAGTGGAGCACTATAGGGTGAACAGGGACCTCCTACAGCATATCGTTAAGCTGTGCCGGCCACACCTCAGACACAGAACCAACAGAGGGGAATCCATCCCAGTGGAAACCAAGGTATGTGTAGGCTTAAGAATACTAGCCACAGGTACCTTTCGAAGGCCAACTGGGTGATATCATGGGGATCTCACAGGCATCAGCATCCAGGGTACTCCACCAGTTCCTGGATGCCATGTCAACACATGCCAGTGAGCACATATATTTCCTCAACACCCATGAAGCATTGGCCAACAATATGCATCTCTTCCAACAAATAGCAGAATAGCCTGAAGTAGTGGGTGCTATAGACTGCATGCACATACACATAAAAGCACCACCCCATGTGCAGGGCAGGGTCTACATAAACCACAGGGGCTTCCCCTCCATCAACTGCCAGGTCGTGTGTGATGCCCAGGGCATTATAATGAACGTGTGTGCTGGAAGCCCTGGGAGCTATCACGATTCCCACATCTGGCATCTCACACAGCTGTACCAGAGATTTGCCAGTGGGGACATCCCATATGGGCACTTAGTGGGGGATGCTGGTTACTTACTGGAGCTGTGGCTGATGACACCCATCAGAAATGTACACACACACCCGAACAAGAGTTCCATAATGAGGCACATGCACAAACAAGAATCATAATAGAGTGTGTGTTTGGGATGCTCAAGTCACGGTTCCAGAGCCTGGATACATCCGGTAGAGCTTTGCAGTACTCTCCAGCTACATGTACCCAAATTTTCATAGTATGTGCCATGCTACACAACATGATCCTGCAGAAGCAGCTGCAGCAGGAACAGCACGGGGCAGGGCCACACAGCCCCCCCACCATTGCCAAGGCCAGCACAGGCACAGAGTGACTCGGAGGGGGAACAACCTGAGCCTGCATCTGTAGGAAGAAGTAGGCATGCACAGTATGCCTTGGCTTTGGCAAAGAGGCAATGCATAGCACACACACTGATGCAGTAGGAACCCAGGGAATGGAAACTCTCTCTGACTCGCACATACAGTAAAAGGGATGTCAAAAATGACACTACCTGTGCCTTACCATGTATAGGGAGTGTACATAGTCATATACATAGTCAGCCATCCAGCACCTTCCTCAATACTGGCACAGCTGCAAGGTAAGTCACCCTTCCAATCAATCACTGAATGCAGTAGTATGGTCTGCTAGTTGTGTCAATGGTATGGATGTGAACATGCAAGGAAGGGAATTGGGTGGCTGAATGGGCTGGCAGCAGATAGTGGACAGCTATATGGGCGGCATGAAACCATAATAAATATTGGTGTCAACAAAGTAGGCAGTAACAGACAAGGTGAAAAAACCCTGTGCAGGACATGTGCTGGTCCAAATGTGTGTCCATAGGGCACACACATGCATGTCATGGAGGTTCACATACCCAACAACAGTTCCACCCAGCCAGCAGGACAGGTATAGATGAACACAAGGAAATGCTGTGCTAAGGTCCTCAAGGTATGGCAATGGAGATCAACCCCCCTCCAGGCCTACACAGAGTATAACAGGTCGGGAAGTGGGATGTCATTCATGAAGGGTAGGATGTCTGAAATGGCAATGTAGGTCAATGAAACCTGTAAAATGTATTACACTGATATGCCTGTAGTCTGCAGGATAGGTCAGAATACAGATTTAAAAGGAAGCCAACAGACTACTAGAAATATCAGTGCAGTCAAAGCAAATGTCCACAGTTGGCAGGTGTCCCCCCCAAATCCTATGTAGAAATGTATTAGCATCCATGTGTTGGAGTTATAGCAGTGAGCACAGAGTACCTGTGCCTGCCAAAGTAGAAGGATGGATTGTGTTATGTGCACAATATGCAGACCTCTGAGTGTCAGGTTGATGTGTGGAGGCCAACAGGATACCTGAAATATCAGGTGGGTATAGCAGAAATGTCTACAATTGTCAGGTGAGCCCCCCAACCCTATGTAGTATAGCAGTAGCATCTATGTGTGGGTATCACAGCAGCAGAGCACAGAGTACCTGAGCTGCCCCGATTATAACGATGGAATGTTGCATGTATACAATATGCAGAGATCAGAGTGTCAGGTTGTTGTGTGGAAGGCAACAGAGTACCTGACATATCAGGTGGTTGTAGGACATGTCCACAGTTGTAATGTGTCCCTACCAACCCTATGTAGAAATGTATTAGCAGCCATCTGTGGGAGTAATAACAGTGAGCACTGAGTACCTGAGCTGGTCAAATCAGCAAGATGGATAGTCGCATGTCTACAATAGGCAGAGCTCTGTGTGTTAGGTAGTTCTGAGTGGTATGATGTGTGAAAGTGTTCAGCAAATAGCCATGGATGGTGTGTCCTGGTGTCCAGTGGTCAGTACTGCTGATGACCGGGCCAAGTCCACACAACTGCAGTGCTAAACAGACTGGTATTCCTGCAAGACATGTTGCAGCAGTAGACCCATATGATTTTTACAGATGTCATAACTGTCACCATCTGGAAAATGGACATGGCATGAGCGTTGGCTCAGATGTACACACAGTACATAGGTAAAAGTACCGTAGAGAGAGACTGTTTAAAATCTCACAGTGAAATGGAGACACCCTCCATTTGTACATACAGAGTCACAGTACATCAGTTGGTTGTGTAGTATGGGAAACTAAGATGTACTGTGGGCAAACAGTGGCAGACAACAAAAGGCAGAGGTATGATGTATGTAGAAGCTGCTGGTGTCCACCCACTAGCCACCAGCAGGGAAAAGGGCCACGTATACCTGTGAGGCAGTTGCAAGTAGCTACCCTAACACACATGCAGCCAGTCCAGCCCAAAATCAGCCTCAGGTAACACACAGGTCATTTTCCTGCTGCTGCTGTGAATGAGTACAATATGATCCCCACATTACTATGTGAATACTCACAGAATGCAGCATGCTGAAGAAGTGCCCCATGCAGGTGTGTCCATAGCTGTAGGATGCACCCTGCCATCATCCACACCAATGGATTGATAAGGACAGAAACAATTGCCATCACCACCTTGCACACCTATCCTGTCAACCCAGGGGAGTACATTGCCTTGCAGCCTGGGTCTATACAACTGACAGAATGCACTGGCCTGCTACAGATGGCCTGCATCAGTACCCAATGTCCCACTGTCCTCTGTCACGGGTCTGTGTCACTCCCATACCGCCACTGTATGTTACCCCATGGACTCTCACATAATGACAAAACACAGTCCACAAAACACAAATGCAAGGACATGTTGACAAATCCCAGTAGTATGTCCACCATGTTCCAATGCATGAACTGTGGACCAACCTGCACATACTGCTGGGATGTAGTGGCAACTATAGGCATACCTATCAGATATCATGTGCATAATGGTAGGAAGAGGACAGATTAATGGGGGGGGGGGTAGCATCACCATCATGGACTGTGTGAAGGGTGAAACCCTGGTGTGTGCACATACTTATCATGGCTGCAAACACTGGGATGGGTGGCCACAAACCTGCTTGCAAACCAAACTGTGAAGGGTTAATGAACAGAATAATGAGCCCCGCCTCTGGATAACCTCAATGAGTCTGAATACCTGGGAGGAATGGCCACAGCACGATATGGCCATCCTCTCATGGTGATAATTGTACAGGCATGGGACCCACAGCCACAACGGCACCAAGGTGCTGGACCATATACACAAACCCATCAGCAAGTGTCTGCAGTTTCCACACCAGAATGACATGAGTGTGCAAGAATATGTAGGTTGCACCACATTACTGGACAAAGCTGCATTCAACTTGTAATCCTCAGGAACCTACTGCCAGCAAAGATGTATACCTGTCAGTAGTTAATGACATAAAACATCAGAGGGTAAAACACTACATATCACTGCCAACACCGAAACCATGTAGCAGAAGCACCACAGACACAATTAGCAACAACCTCACTAGCCTTTGCCCAATGTCGACCCACATTGTCAACCAATCTACAGATATCCTGAAGCAGGTTACTAGCTGTAGGTGTAGAGCACAAAAACCTGCACTGGAGTACAACCTACCTGGAATGGAGTCACGCATGCAATACAAACACTCATACTGGGCATGTTTACACACTTAGAGAAGCGAAGGCCATATCAGAAAACAACTGTGGACTACACACAGCAGTCAGTCACAGATGTCTGTGCAAACACTCCACATTACACTCCAGTCATGCTCTGCACACACAATGGATGAGAATATGCACATATATCCAAGGACAGCACACTATAACAGCTCAGACATACACATAATAGATGTGGGAAGAGTGTGACAGACAGTGACAGACAGCTCCCCTCTCATGAGGCCTGTCCCACACAGCACACTCCCATTTTGAAAAAAACATATAATGTGCAAATGTCCATCACTGTACACAATTGCCCCTGGTAGCCTTCCAGTCAGTACACCTTTCATTGCCTTCCTTGCCTGCTGATGTCATTCCCTGTGAAATACACCTTTGGTTAAGGTGTATCCCAGTAATCTCTGTGGTGTGTTCTGTAACTGTGTAATGCTCTAATGTGCTGTAGTAGTTAGGTAGGTGTTCTAATCCCATTCATGGTGTCTGTGTGTATGTGCAGGGCCCATTGCTTTTGAGGACACTCAGTACACCTGTCATTGCCCTTCTTTGACAAGTCTGCTGATGTCATTCCCTGTGAAATACACCTTTAGTGAAGACATATCCCAGTAATTTCCATGGCATGTTCTGTAACTGTCTAATGTTCTAATGTGCTGTAGTAGTTAGGTAGGTATTCTAGTCCTATTCATGGTAAGTGTTTGTATGCATGTGTAGGGCCCAATGCTTTTGAGGACAGTCAGTACACTTGTCATTGCCTTTCTTTGACAAGCCTGCTGATGTCATTCCCTGTGAAATACACCTTTTGTGATGGAGTATCCTAGTGATCTCTGTGGTGTGTTCTGTAGCTGCATAATGCTCTAATGGGCTGTAGTAGTTAGGTAGGTGTTCTAATCCCATTCATGGCAACTGTGTGTATGTGTAGGGCCCAATGCTTTTGAGGACAGTCAGTACACCTGTCATTGCCTTTCTTTGACAAGCCTGCTGTCATTCCCTATGAAATACACCTTTGGTGAAGGAGTATCCCAGTAGTCTCCATGGTGCATGATGTAGTAGTTAGGTAGGTGTTCTAATCCCTGTGAGACTTTTGGTGTGTGTGTGCATGTGAATTTGTCATATGTATCTTGTGTGAAGCATGAAATAATGTGGAGTGGGTTTTGCACTTTTTCTATATGTTGGGCCTATTAAATGTCATAATGTCCACCTTACAAGCATAACAGATGTCAAACATCACAGTGGCTGGGGTAAACAATCTATACCCCCACATGTAATATCATGGCATGGGGAATAATATAGACAACACCTGTATTACCCAGAGAACACTCTCCACCCATGTCCCAGACACAAATACACTTGGCCAGGCACCAACCAACAAGTTGGTAGTCCCCTGCATATTGCCCACAGATGGTAACCATGGTGTGATTGCAGTGGACTACAGAGAATATGGCAACCTGTCCCATCTCTACAATAGGCAATGCATTGCATACAGAGCTCCATCACTATGTGCCCCAATGGACACCTGCTACAACTGGCAAGCCATCAAATATTACCCACAAAGGCCATGCCATGCCGTATACACATGCCCTGTATGGACAGATGCCACTGACACCAGTGAATACTGATGGGGTAACAGGGCTGCTTGAAGGTATCTGGGTGTACATTACCATTCAATTCATCTTGGGTAAATGCAGGCCTACTGCTTCCGGCCCTACAGACTGTTCTGTTTGTCAGTGCGATTGTGATGGTTTCAGTCATGCCATTTTATATCACAGATACATCCCATTGTGTCTACTTCGGTATGTACCCCCTAGGGATTGTGTACAGACTGTAGATGGAGGCTGCCGGACTGTACATCTGCATTACTGACAGTTGATTGCTTGTTATCCTGTGGCCCTGTCTGTGTCTACTGTTGTACTACTTGAAGGCCTTGGCCTGGACAACAACATATGTACTCCTTTCCAGAATAATGTATACCTTTATCTATTAGACAGTTGCATTATTCTGTCTAAATGTATTTCAGAGTCTACACAGCTATATGACATGGCATACAGTACTGTAGTAGGACACAAATAAAGCTTCCCCATGTATGCAAACCTGTGTGTGGTGTTATATCCCATGACCTGTCTGTTGGTATATGTTGCAGGCAACAGGTGTCACTTGTATGTTTGGCTCATACAGTGTCCATGTGGTATGCTGGTGAATGTAGCCATAGTGGCTGTACTGTATTTTGTGCACCCTCTACATATGTATCTCCCTATACATATGTCTGTGTGTGTATGTGTAGTTACATATATATATATATATATATATATATATATAGGGATACACACACACACACACACACACACACACACATATATATATATATATATATATATATATATATATGTGTATATGTGTGTGTATTTTTTTTTCCTTTGTCAGAGTGGGGAGCAATGTTTTTGAGGCCATTCACAGGCACTACAACCTCCATTGCCCTACTTTGGCAAGTCTGCTGACATCATCAACTGTGAAATACACCTTTGGGGAAAAATATCCCAGTAATCTTTGTGGCATGTGCTATAACTGCGTAATGCTGTAGTGTAATAAACTAGTTAGGTAGGAGTTCTAATTCCAGCCATGACAACTGTGTGAGTGTGTGTGTTTGTAATTCGTAACCTGTGTGGAGATGGCTGTGACTGTGCAACATCTGGACCAACTGAGTCGCTGGTTTTGCAATTTTCCTATATGGTGGCCATATTATATGTCACAATGTCCACCTTACAAGGATGACAGATGTCAATCAGCTGAGATGCTGGGGTGCCAGTACACACCCCTACATGTGATACAAGGTCTGGTGAACAAAGTAATCAACTAGTATTACACAGAGTACACTATGAACCTGTGTCTCATACACAAACACACTTGCCTAGACAACTGCCGCTATGTTGGTAGTACCCTGCATACTGTTCACAGATAGCAAGCATGGTGTGATTGCAGTGGGCTACAGAGGGCATGGCACCCTGTCCATCAGCACATAACTGAAGACAGTGCACCTTCACTATGATCCTCAATGGATGCTAACAACATCTGTGGTGCCATCAAATGTGATCCACTAAGGACTGTCTATGAGCACGCCCTGCCACAAGAGGTCAGTAGTGGCACAAGTGATGATAACAATCTGTGTACATGACATGGGCCAGACCTCCCAGGTACGGTTCCACATGTCACTGTACATGCATGTGGGAGGTGTGCACATCCGAGACACCATCCATGTCATGGACTAAGGAACACATACATGGCAAGCAATGCACAGCATTGCCCACATGCAATAGTTACCCAGGTGACTGGAAGGTGAATACAATACCCAGCTGTATGGGGAAACCAGACACTACACCCCTGAGCCACACTGCAGACCATTGTCATGTCGCCTGATGCCAAGGTATACCCATCAACTAGCCTTGTATATCCGTCTGGCACAGTCGACCACCACACACCCATGAAGCAATGCACCCATGCATGACAGTACTGGCACCCTGTGCCTGTGTGTGTGTGGTGCATGTTGCCTATGACCACAGTCAAACTCAATATAACCCCCATTGGCATACTGAAGCATGCTTTCTGATGTCAGACGCCTCCACATACTCTTTGCCCATATAACCTCTGTATAACCCCTGTGGTGCATGTGATACCTGCACAGTACTGTGTTGTGGCAATCTAACTAGTGATGAGTTGTATCCTTGGCCCTGCCAAGTGTGTCAATGTGTGCGGGTCCCTGTGAGAGTGTGGCTGTGTTAACGCTGACACCTGTTCATGCAGACAGGTACATGTACTAGACCTACTGTGTAGCTACCATATAATTGTTGCAGATGTCACTCACCATCACATATAAGTTTGGAGGACTCTTCAACATATAATGTGTGTGGTGCATCCAATGACTGTTTAGACATGTTATAGCAGTACATAGTCAGTCAGGGGTTTGATAACCTGGACTGGTAGGTGTGTGACACAAACTTGCTTACGTTTTACTCTCCCAGCCCTTCCTGACTTATCTTTGCCTCTTTCTGCCTCTCTCACTCCCTCTCTGGTGGATGTGGAGACATACACCTGCTTTGCTTAGGCAGCAGCATGTGTATTGTCAGTGATGGTCATGATCAGCTGATTGCCTCTGCATGAATTGCAACCCTCCTCTAGCTGATTGCATGTGGAACAGCTGTGATAACATTCCCATAGCCAATTGTACGGAAACACAGTCCAATATCTAGGAACATCATGTTGGTGTTGGGCCTTTTCATTCACTGTAAGCAGGAACTAGATCTGTTGTTTGGCAAACAGCATCACAGATGGATTGGGGACTTACCTCTGACAACATACACTGTGGGAACAGGCCAACACACAGGAGGGGGATGTGCCTGTCTTGACTACAGACTGTAAGTTCTGCTATACTGCAGTTGGGGTAATGTTGGTTTAACAGGGTGTGTGTGGATATGGCTGTCCTACATATTTTAATACTTGTCATGTCAGTGCTATGTTTATGAAGAAACCCCATCTGTAGGGTCATCTGCAGACTGGGCAGTGTGAGGTGCCTTGTGTTCCTTGTGTTACCCACAGAGCACCTATATGTCAACTGCAGAAGGTAGTGTGAGTATTGCAGTCAGTAGATGGTGACAGCCAAGAGAGTTACTGACTTCATATCCCTCATAGGACATATGTTGCAACAAACCCTGTTACGACATTAAATGTATGAGGTTATCACAGCAACATGTCAATATTGGCCCTGTGTTTGTGCCTCCAGCCACAACTCTGTCAACTGTTGTACATATGCCATACAGTAGGGGGTGCATATGTTCTGTACACCATATTCATTGACAGCATATCTGATAACAAGCCAGTGAGATATCACACTGCTACACATGTTATGCATAGTAGGAGTTATATTTGAGGACATAGCCTGGGCATTCTGTGGTTGTGTGTACAGTACTGAGGTATGTGTAAGTCTGGTAATTGTTGACAGTGTGTGTATAGTGAATATGTACCTTGGTCTGTGTAGAGACTGTGGTAGATGTCATTGTTCTTGGCCCTGTTCTATCTGATGTTACATGCTACTCCACTGTATGTCACCCTATCAGCTTACATGTTTGTAGGGGCAAACATACATGTCCCATACCACAGACAGGCATCGGACCACACTGTCTAGTGGCCCAGTATATGTAAGCTTGGTGTGTGAGTGGCACATATGAGGATGGTGTTGATCAGATAGTCCATATACTGTAATATTACGCTAGCTAACCATATATGGCTGTGGCTGTGTTCACATTGGCTGTGGTTATGCACTTTCACACAGGTGTCTGTTACTCTGTGATGTGACATGCCTGTAGAGCCTGCTATCTATGCAGGTACATGTGTATTCCCACATAGGAGATGTAGGCCAGTGTTGAGTCAGTCTGCCTGTAGCCTGCACTGTGCTTTGTTACATACCTAGCTGCTTACTGTACCTACCCAGTGAGATGTCATGTCCAGATACTTGCCAGATGTACTGCTGCTGGGCCACCATAACAGTCATGTATGTCAGACAAAGCAGTGGGATGTTATACAGATGTCTTTCACTAACTAGTGGGTAGTATGTGGCCATGGTACCTCTGTACCAGCGGTTATTATGTGTCAGGACAGACAGGGGAGTATGAATGTATAACCTATGGGGGAAAATGTATACCAGTATTTATGTGATATACCCAGCTACATGGCTGTTAACATCCACATTGTCAGGCTTGGTCCACATGTCTTGCATGAAGGGGTTCTGTGTATACCCCTGGACTGACCAGATTGTGTCAGACTGTCCACATATATTGACCATATCTCAGCTGTAGTCCACAGGGGCACTACTGTGCAAGCAGTGGTACTGTACTATGATGTCCTTAGGATGTCTGTCAGTAGCCAATGGAGCACATGTTAACAGCAGATGTGGCCTCCCTCACACACCATTTCTGTGAAGACAATTCCTATTACAGTAGCAATAGTCTACAAATATATCTGCAGTACATACCTGACATCCCCTTGCACTGAGAATTTGGGACTATTGGGGCTGAGGTAGGGCTCCACTCCATGTTCAGGACATAGGGTGAACATATACGTATATATAATTATACATATTTCCATATAGATATAAACACATATACATATCTTGCTTAGTGTATGCCAAGAGTTTTACAGATATGTGCCTGTGTTCCAGCCTCTGTCCTTCACCTACATACCAAGCTTTGCACATATGACATGCTGTCAGGGGTTGTTATATAGTGGGGTGTGTGTATGTCATGCTGTCATTCCTGCCATCACTCCACTACTGTTGTGACCCCCACACATACTAGGGGGTTGGGGCCATATATGTGTGGGCTTCACCTACATAATACATGTGTGCCTTAATGCACTCCAGAGGCCAGTGTATGTAACAGTGGTATATGGCCCAGTTTTATTGAGTCTGGAGGGGGTGCACCATAACTAACCTAGGTTGTTACAACATGTGTGGGTATCAGGGTTAAGCTGCCTTAAGGTATGTGGATGTACATTACCATACAATCCACCTTGGGTAAATGCAGGCCTGCTGCCTCCTGCCATACAGAATGTTCTGTTTGTCATTGTGATTGTGATGGTGTCAGTTATGCCTTGTTATGTAACAGATACAGCCCATTGTGTCAACTGGGGTCTT
Organism: Protopterus annectens; assembly: GCF_019279795.1. Lineage (NCBI taxonomy): Eukaryota > Metazoa > Chordata > Ceratodontiformes > Protopteridae > Protopterus > Protopterus annectens. The sequence continues at coordinate 101,898,568 of NC_056728.1, read as the reverse complement.
TAGCCCTAGGGATTGTGTACAGTGTGTAGATAGAGGCTGCTGAACTATAGATCTGCATTACGTACTGTTGATTATTTGGTATGATGTGGCCCAGTCTGTCTTTACTATTGTGCTACTTGAAGGCCTCGGCCTGGACAGCAATGTATGTCAACCTTTCCAGACTACTGTATTAGTATAACTGTTTCACAGTTGCATTACTCTATTTATATGGATGTCAGTGTCTAAACAGTTATATGACATGGCATATAGAACTGTCATAGTACACAAATAAAGCTTTCCCAATTATGCATACCTGTGTGTGATGCTTTATCATTTGATATCTCTGTGGGTATATGTTGCAGGCAATAATGTCATTTGTATGGGTGGCTCATACAGTCTCCAGTTGGTAAGGTGATAACTGTAGTAATACTGGCTGCACCATATTGTGTGCACGTACTACATATATATCTTACTGTACATATCTCTGTGTGTGTATGTGTAGTTACATAAATATCTATATATGTATAGATATATATGTATAACTGTATCTGCATATATGTGTTTGTGTATATGTATCCTAGGGATGGCCATGTTATGTCTGGTCCCGGTTATGGGATCTGCAACACTTGGTAGTGTATTGCAGGGCAGACGTGTTTGGCTGTGGGGGGGGGTGTATACCAATTCGTACAAGACGTATATTGTTTGGGGCCTCTCAACCCCATTAATGTTGCATGTGGACATATATGTTTTTATTTCCCCATTATTATCTACAGATGTATGTCTGTATATACCTATATTAATATATATATATATATATATATATATATATATATATATATATATATATATATATATATATCTGTTGACATATTCATATATATTTATATATGTATTTCTACAGATATATATATATATATATATATATATATATATATATATATATACATATATATACATATATATCTACATATATCAATATGTTGTATCTGTTTAGACATTAATATATTTACTCACACACATACATCTACATGTTGGAATACATTCTCTGTACTGTTGAATGACTGGGCTGGTTGATATGTTTTGAATACATCTGGGTTATGTATATTTGACATGGCTTAGTGGTAAATCACTTTGGCTATGGAATGAAGGATCCTGGATTCAAGCCTAGCAGAGGCTATTTGTTTTGTTGCTAGGCAGAACAAGGGCTGTTGGATACAGAGTGGTTAAGGCACTTTTAAGCAGTTGTAAGTGGGTTTGCGTGACAGTAAGCACTGCTAACTTCCATTTACTGTTTCTCTTACTCAGTTAGCTCCTGAATTGCTTAACCTGTGTAGGCATTGCTTACTTCCCCACAAATAGGCTAAAACCCTCTTACTGCTGCTTAAAAGTGCTTACTCCCACTTACCTCTGCACTAATTTCTTTAAAAGAAAAGAAAAAGGGGTTGCTAGGAATGTGGTGAAAAAAGGGGCACAAAGAGGGAAAGACAGTAGGGAAAATAGCCAGGGATGTGCAGGAAGGGTGTAGGGAAGGTCCATAGCTGCCCATTTCTTCTACAGCAAAAGCTGTGCAAATGCACTGAATTTGCAGGTAGATTCAGACACTCAAACCTCTGGGAGTGGGTGAGGACAACACTAATTTGTTGTGATGCCAATTAGACCAGATTACATGTGTCCAGTGGACACGTGTGTGAAATGGACAGCTATGTATGGAGTGAGAGTTTTTTGTGGGAACAGATTGCCCTTTTTTTTCTTCAGGTGAGAGGGAAATATTGGGGAGGAGTAGTAGGTATATTTGGGGAGGTAGGTTGGGTAGGTTAGCAGACAAGACAAACAAAACACATATAGGGGCGGTATATGACACGTGCGGGGGGGGGTAACACCTTGGACAGGGAGGTGTGTTTGGAAATTGCAAGCTCATGAGCCCCCAAATGGAAACAGTGGGACTGAGATTCCCACCCATGGGCAGTTACCACTGCACCTTCACAGCCCCAAAGGTGGCCATGCTGGGGGCTGGGTAGGAGAAGAAGCTCACCTTCTAATTCTGCCACTCAGCCCTCAAGCTGGAGTTGCTGGTCTCAAAATGCCCTATTGATCTCCCTATGCACTATGGCCTGGATCTGACGATGGGTGACAGGTTCCTCTCCACCCCGCTCCCAGGGTGGCCTTGCCCCATCCTTTGTGGCAGTTCCACCCAAAGGTGGTGCAGGGCCTATGGAGGAGGAGGTCCCAGTCTGGGTCCCAGATGTGCTGGTGCCTGGTGCCATGGCCAGCTGAGGTGGGACAGGTGGGTCCACTGGGACCGGCCTTCCCATACGAGCTGTGGTGTTGCAGTTTAAGGACAGATATGGGTTAGTAATAGTAAACAGCATTCAGGATTAGTTATAGCAGCATGCATAGGTATACCCATTAACCCAAAACACCATATTTAAACCAGTTGCATAGCGAGCAAAAAACATGCATATATGGAACAGCAGTGGCCATTACAACAGCGTGCAGGTTTTATTGATGACAACAGGCCACCAATATGGGTGTTTTTCAACATGGCACATGCATAGAACCAAATGTGGATATTTATGAACCAATAGGACATATGTCCCAACATAAGTTTGGAGAGTAAACATGCCCATTGAGGTGTATAATTGGGTTAATGTTGCACATATGATGGGGGCAAGAGAGTTCAATTAACAACTGATATATCCCTGTAGTTTTCACAACTTTCTTAGTCACTGCAGTGATCTGTCCCTTACATGTATTATTACACTACCCATTAGCCTTACTTTGTACAATGGTATGTTTGTAGATTAGTATATATGTGGACTGTGTCTAACATATAGTCTACACCTTTTACCTGTTATAGCTGTTGAGAAGACCTTTGTTAACACTACCTGACAATTTCTACACATACTCCAAGATTCCATGTTGATGTTATAGACATACCCCTCAATCCGTTATTGTACACACTCTGGTTGAGGCTTGACAGGATGCAGGTGTTACTGTGACATATTATGCGAATTGCTCTCATACACCTTGGGTGTGTTGCTACAATGACAGGTTTGTTTTCATATACATTCTCTGGCTATGTACAAGTTTGACTATTGGTTATATGTCATCACAGGCTGCCTACATTTCTTAGATTATCACACTGATTTCTCAGGGGAACAGGGTACCAGGCAGCAGACTTGGGCCATTTATCTGCGCATGCTGGGCAGATCAGAACAGTTGAGGGGTATGAATATGTATACAGCTTACTATCTGAACATTCTGATGCAGTCTGTGCACTTGATGGTTATGATTATGCTTACAGCTTACTATCTGAACATTCTAGCAAAATCTGTACAGTTGTTGAGTCTAATTATGCATACAGCTTTCTACCTGGACATTCTCACAAATTCTGTACAACTGTGGGGTATAATTATGCATACAACTTGCTACCACTCTCGGGATTCAACCCCCTGCTGTGTGTGGTAAAAATAGTGCAGCTAACATCACAGTACACTGTGCTATCAGGGAACTGGCGTAAAGCTTTCCAATTTTGTCTCTCTAAGTCTCTCTCAGTTGTACAATATGACTAACCTCTTGTTATACTGAACTTCCTACACATTTTATCTGCGTACCACAGTGTGGGTAATGCTGCTTAATACAACAGTACTATTTATAGCATGCAACACTACAACATATTAAATCAGAGTATACACATGCACTCCAGGGGTTATACCTTTATTCACAGGATATGACAGTTCATGCAGGATTATTACTAACCTGCCTCACGATGCAGCCTTTGTAGCCTAGTGGCATGGGCTTGCTGGTTCACAGCCCACTCATCTGCAGCTGTCAGAGAAATACAGTGACGTTTAGCCATACCTATCCATGGTATACACAAGCTAGGCAATTATTATATACTTAGTAGAATGGGTACTTACTCAGTACTGGGACATCAGCCATCTGTCGGGACTCCTGGATCCACTGCTCCAGTAGCTTCCCCCTACGCCGCTTCAGGTCAGCATGGTGATGCCTGACCTACTCACCAGTCCAAGGGATACCTGTGGCATTAGTGAGGTCACGGGCGAGACTGTCCCAGGCCTCCGCTTTATACTGGGAGCCCTGATATTGGCCCTGTAGGAGTCTCTGCTCATGGTGTTTGACCAGGAGCCACACCCTTTATTTAGATTCATTAATGCCCCAGCGCTGAGCTCTAAATCGAGTGCCTTCTCCAACTCTGGCCATTCTGACTATAGTAGGAAGCTGCAACTAGTTATGGGATGTATTTCCACCTGTGGATTTTAAATATGCCTCATTTCCAGCATTTTCTGTGATTGGATGGTTTTGAAAAGGCTAAGCTATGGGCACACCTGCTTACCTAAGGTTGGCATTGCTTAAAGGTGCATACCACTGGGCAGATTGAGTTAGCAGGCCTACACATTGCTTACACCATGTAAGCTGACCCGTGCAATGCTTAGCATTGCTTAATATCTAATTGGCATTATGTTTTCCTTTTGACATTGGTTTATTATTTGTTACATGTTATATCTGTGTCTGGTATCTGTGATTCATGTGTATGTACACTGTATGGGGTCCTGGACAATTCAACACTTTATTACAATAACACCTCACATCTGGCCTTACTGCAATACTCCAATTCACATATTTATGTTATGTAGCAGATTATACAACATCACACTGTAGATAGTTTCATTTCACATGTTTAGTTTAATTTTCCTACGGTGAGGATTTGCTTGTTGAAACATCACTCTTAAGTATTGCTATAATGGTTTAGTGGCTGACTACTGTGACTATAATGTACAGGGTCATGGGTTCAAGACTTGTAAAGGCTGTTTATTTTGTTGCTTGGCAGAACATGGGCCCTTGGGTACAGCGTGATTAAGGCACTTTAAAACAGTTCTAAGCAGGTGTGCGTGGGTTTGTGCGATGGTAAGCACTAACTTCTGGTTACAGTTTCTTACACTCAGTCAGCTTCTACTTTGCTTAATCTGTATAGGCAATGCTTACTCCTGCGCAAACGCACTTAAACATGCTTATATATGTTTACTACTGCTTATTTATGCTTAAACCTGCTTACTAGTGCCTTATTCGTTATGGCACTGACTCTTCACTTGTGCATTTAATGCAGCACTCCAGTTTACATTTAAATGTTATTTCGTAGGTTATAGAATAATAAAATGTTCATATACAGATTTCACATAGAAAATGGTAGATGCTGCAGTGGGACTCGAACCGGGAATGCCTGCTCGTTAGGCGAATGCTCTGCCCACTGCACCATTGCTGTGCTGCTTCATTTGCATATATCTTCCTTGTTATCCTCTTCAGCCTTTTAAGCTGTTTTAACCGTAGCTAAGCACTGGGCACACCCGCGCACCTATAGTTAACTGTACTCAGAGTCTTACTAAATATAAAGGGGTTTCTTCAGTTTATTTATATGTACTGTTGCTGTTCTACACATAGGGGACTGTTGATGGGGATATGCGGACACCTATGAGTGGTCATGCTCATTTATTTCCACTTTCTGCTGTTCTACATTGCATGGGTGTGTTTATTCTGAGAGCTCTGCTCTCAGACACACCCCCTGCACTCTTACTCACTCCATGTAAGCCTGGGAGGTCAGGCAGCATACCTTCATTAATATGCATGGCGCGCTGCCGTCCTCCTCCTACACGGGTGCTTCTGTGCAGGACTACGCTAGTCCTGCATGGGAGATTAGTGAATCCAGGGGTGTCTCTCACTGTAAATGGTCACTTACACTGAGAGAAAGTCTTTTGGAATCGAGTCCACAAAAAACACAAAAAACAAAGTTGCTAGTGTAAAGTCACCGCCGGAAAAAATATACGATACAATCCAAGAAAACATAATACTTAAAATCATGAAATCTTTATTGGAGCTATAATTTCAGTGCAAGGCTGAGCTCTTTCATCCGATAATATATGTTAACTGGCTTTATCAGAACAACAAAAAGCCAAAAGAGCCAGTTTAAATATCACACGAACAGGAAATTAATCAATGAATGGTCCGTCCCATCCAATTAGACCAATCAAGCATTAAAAACAAGACTTAAATCAATTACATGCAAATAAATACTGATGTGAAGCTAAAAGACACCTAAGCAAGAATTTGAGTAGAAATGTAAACAATTAGTCATATACTCTAAGCTTCAAAACACTTAACACAGAAGTATTTTTATTCAGACCTGGAAGATCCATAGAATTGAGACAGAGTTGCCATAGCAATCATTAACCTCCAAAATAGTTTCCACAAGGCCACCATGGGGGCAAATGGGCATTTTTTTCTAAGACTGCAAATTTAAATGAAACTAATTTGCTGTATATATGTAAGGCATTGCTGGAATTTCTATTTTTAATATCATTTAAATGCTGATATATTCTGTGTTTAGGAACGCAATCAACTTTAGCAATGTAGTAAGACCTACACGTGGAGCAAACAGCAATACAGACCACACTGGAAGAATTGCAGTTACACCATCCCCCCTTAGCTTAACTGGTGTGCTGCCTGGTCCAACTGAAATAGGTGCAGCTTCCAAAATGAAGCTGCATGGCCTACAGCAGCCACCCTTCCTCATTCCTGTATCCTTTATGAAATTCAAACAAAATGGTGCTTCAAAAATCTGTTTTAAGTTCCTACCCTTCTTGAATACTGTCTTCAGCAAGTCACTAAGTAGAACAGAAATATCATGGTCCACTTTAAATAATGACCAATATTTGTTGACAATCTGTCTATTATTTGAAACAAAAGGATGATATTCAAGTATAAGACTCCTGGACATGTCATCTGTCTCACAATCAGAAGAAAAAATATCAGATTTACCCAAAATGGGGTGAAAATGCCCCAATCTGTTAATCACAACTTCTTGTCTAATCTGCAGAATAAAATGCAATGGGTAACCCCTCTCCACAAACATGCCAGTAAGGCAGTCACTTTGTTTTGTACAAATCAAATCATATGACACCATTCAGGACAAGAGTACAAAATGACCCTTGACCAAAGATTTCTGGTACAAGGGGTGCAAACAATTGAAATGTAAGTATGCACTGAAGAATGTTTGTTTTGTGAAAATATTAGACTTAACACCATCCTCACAATAAATAGTAACATCTAGGTAATTGGAGGAATTGTAGGAAATCAAATGGATGAATCTTAGGAAAAAGGTAGATGAATTAATGAACTGCAAAAATACACCGCAAACGGTCTAGAGAATCTGTCCAAATCAGAAATCATCACAGCAGCGGACGTAATGCACCCACTAATCCTTGAAAATAGATGGAAAAAGCACCTGTTGTTCCCACCAGCCCAATTAGCATATATGGGGGCACACACAGCCCCCATAGTGACACCCTGCATTTGCCTAAAGAATTCTCCATCAAACATCATGAAATGTCTAATATAAATTCCATGAACTTAATCAAAATGTTATGGTCCAATGGAGAAAACCACTCAAAATGAGATAAACATTTCAAAAACCATGACAAGTCTTCCTCGAAGGGGATGCAGCCAAAAAGATCCTGTACATCAATACACACAAAAATGACATTATCACAATTTGGAAGTTTAGGAAACTGTCTCAAGAAGTCCCACAAATCGATTAAAATATAATTTCATTTATTAAGGATGTTTGTTAACTTTTTATCAACGTATGCTGCCAATGGGAAAGTTTTAGATTTCTTTGCAGAGACAATATGTTAATACATATACACACATAGTATCTGTGTGCGTTCAAACATAGCACTTGAATGAAAGTCTTAATTAAAATGGAATTATCTGCCTCTATATACTTTACTGCTCACCCCAGGTGACAGAAGATCAGGCCTGAATAGCTCATTTTCAGTTTTGTTTTCTTTGTAACCATTTTTCTCAGCTACGGGTATTAGTAAATGTGATTTCATGTTTAATTCATTCAGTAAATTAAATGACGTTTAGCTGTGATGCTTACGGCTGCATTTTACTATGCAATGAATCAGATGAAGGACTGATATCTAGATGCTTGTTTCTGTTTTAATTTTTCATAAATTCGACTGTTATATTTCTGCTTTGTTTCTGATAATTGGAGTGTCTTTATTTCTTTTAATCTTCAGATGTGTTTTCAGCATACTAATAGACATTTGTAAAGTGTATTTGTTTTATTCATTCTCTCTTGTTTACTTCATTTGCTGTTTCTTGAACAGCAGTTTGAAGTTCTTGTATACAATGCATCAGACAGTCTGTTGTAAGAATGCTGCTGCAGATGACTTTGTGCAAGTCTTTGCAAAGGCATAATAACCTGTGATAACTAGTACACGTGTAAAATATTCTTCAGGGAATGTGCTAAAATGAGCAAAGTGAGGAACTGGTGCTTGTGATATGTGACTTCCCCATTCATGTCATCTAATCCCCATGATGACCTGAGTTTAATGATATTGTATGAGTAAAATGACTGGTTGGCTGAATTGCATCAAAAATTTAAAAAAGAACTACCTACTACCCTCTCTTGTATATGGTGCCCATCAATTTACTAACCTACAATCCTCTCTAAAAGGGAAGCTTGAGACATGTTATAACAAAATTGCCAAGTTTGCTACAAATGCCAATCACGTTACCCGTCAGTTTACCGCTCTACACTCTCTGAACTGATTAAAACTACCACACTACCTCTCCTACCTGCAATTAACAATGGCACACAAAATAATCTTTAAACCATCAGACTGTCCTGCTCTTCGTTTGATATTTAGTTACTGCCATCCAAGAAGGCCTCTCAGATATGAGAATCAGCACCTATTGTTGGTACAAAAAATAAACCTGCCAGTTGGCCAACTACTTTACTCTTGCTCTATAACCAAAAATTGGAATGCCCCACCATTAACTATTAGACCTACTCAGAATCTTGCCTCTTTCAAAACTTCTGTCTACGAGACTACCTATCGTCTATCTGGAACTGCACTTGCACCAAGTCTCCACCTTTTTAAACCTAACTGCCTTTGCTTAATGATGACATTGATGTTTTCATATCTACTATCTAATAATGTCAGGTGAAAGCCTCACTGTTCTAATGCCAGATACATTTATTTAATGTTAACCTCTTTAATTTAGTTGTTCTCTATTTGTTGATTTGTGCTCAGTTGTTAACTATGTTACCTTTGTTGTATTTACTCTTGGAATTTACTCGCTCTGTATGTATTCACCTCTATGTTCATGTTCATGTTATTATGGAGCTTTTCCTCCCAGGCCTTTACTGAAAATGGGCTCATACCAGCCCAGTGGACTATCCCAATAAATAAATAAATAAACAAACCCTGTTTCTGCCCCCCCCCCCTCTCTCTCTCTCTCTCTCTCTATATATATATATATATATATATATATACATATATATTTTAAAGGATAATTTTGAAAATTGGATAATTTTATTCAGAAAAGCAAACAGGAACAAAAAAAGCAGTGTATCAAAAATCAACACCTGGAGAGTCAACAGACTATGTAAAAAATATTTTAATTGAAGGCAAAGGCATATGTAGAAAATGTATGTGCTTCTGCTGAAATGGCTAATATTTAGCTGAATACATAAAAAAGGACAAGGCAGCAGAATGAGTAAAAAGAATTGACAAATTAAAAAAAATTGCTTAACGTTTGGACTGTATGGTACAGAACACTGAAAGTCACAGTAATGTGTTATTATCAGTACATTGAAGGTATGCAGATGTTAAAATCAATTGTCCTGTTAACCTGAGACAAGAAACACACCGGTGTAGTTTTTGCAAATAATTTATTACCAGTATATTTCAGTCCACAGTATAAAATGTCCAATACCTAAATAATACAGGAAAATAACCATTAATAACTATGATGTAACTATTCCAGCCTGATATTCCATTATCAAGCCCATTCTGGCTATCAGAAAGAGTTTGGGTGCATGACCCAAGTCCCCTTGGACATGTTGTCTAACCAATAACACCAGGCTTAACTCTTAGCACTTGTATAAATTTCCAACCACTTCCCTTTAGCTATCATGACTTCTCAATCATACAAGAGGCCACTGAAGTATAAAGGGGGAGACACAAGGGGGTTAAGCTGCATGGCAGACACACACTGGCATGCTACAGGCTATTGTTCCCCACGTAAGGCCTCTTGGAACTGCCCTAAATCTCATAGCATACTAGTGAAAGAGCCTAGTGTTTTAACACTAATGTATGTGACTAAAGTAAGCACTGCTAGACAGAGTCAGCTGCAAACTAAACATATCAAAACCTAACCGATTCAAGTGTATGTCATTCTCCTTATAAATGTCTTTCTCTAAGCTTTGTCAGATCGTTGTGTTCGATAACTTGGGTGCCAATGTCTTGGGCTACCCTTGCAACCCAATGATTAATAAAGCCCATTGAACCATCAATGTATTCACTTATTACTGCACCTTTCTAGTAAAATTTGGGCAAAATAGCAGACCATAACAAGGCCAAATCAGGGTGGAGTGTGTGCATCCTATGGAGGTCAGTTAAAATCTAGAAACCACAATCATCTACAGAATTGATGTTAAGTCATTGCACCTGAAATGAATGATGGCAGCTGGGGGCAAATTGAAATTAAAGGTGAACTGCCACCAAATGTTCCATAGTTGTTACCATGACAAGCCTGAAAAGCCAGATCAACAAATTAACTGATTTTGATCCAGAAACTCAGATCCCCCATTTGCCCAATATGCCACCTGCCAAGATGGTTTTTAAACAAAAGTGTCCCAAAATCCACAGAACATTCCTTCATATAACACACAGACACACACACACACACACACACACACACACACACACACACGCACGCACGCACGCACGCGCACACACACACACATCTCTCTCTTTCTCTCTCTCTCTCTCTATATATATATATATATATATATATATATATATATATATATATATATATACACACACACACATATACATATTTATATGTGTGTGTGTGTGTGTGTGTGTGTGTGTGTGTGTGTGTGTGTGTGTGTAAACTCAGCAGGAATAATGGTGCCAAAGTAACTATGACTGAAACTGAGATGACCAATTCTAGTGTACCTGTGTCTAATTTTTAAAAGTATGGTGAGCATCAAATACAAAAACTCCAAGTATAATAGCCAACAATGAGCCAGCTTCTGAACTTGATGAAAATATGCTTTATGACCATACTTTGAGGAAATGCAAATGCACCCCTACCTTGTCTAAATGCATGAGGGACATACCAAAGCTTGGGGTGCACCCATGATCCCAGCCAATCCCATAACAGCTCTCACTGACCAAACTAGACCCTTATCATTCAACATTGCATTATTACGTTATTTAAATATTTTTTTTCTCCTTATTTTTTTTATATTAATCACAGCACCCAAAACACTAGAGGCACAGAACTTCTTGACAATAATCTGTCTGCACTCCAGCAAAGAACCATCTGCCAAGATGTCCAATAAGCACTGCTAAACGGCATACTCTAAACCACAAGGAGCAGAGCAGATGTCCAGTCTCCAGACCTTCACACAACACAGATCAGTATAAGAACAGACAACTCTAATCAACTTGTTTGTCATGAATACTGGTAACATCTGCAAGGAAAAGATGAGACACACCATTAAAGGTCTAACCTGTCCAAGCAAATACCACAGAAGCAAAACAAATCAGAAGGAAGGTGAGAATAGCCTCAACAGCCCATCAAAATGTTGAACTAATTAACAATCAACTACTGGAACTAAACAAGCCACAGTTACTTCTCCATAACATGCCAAGAATAGCAAATACATAGCTAAACTGAAAACAGGAAAGGACACCAGTAACTACAGCAGTCTGTCCACTTCAGCCAGTACAACTGGTAAAAAGGAAAACTAAAACATCCTCACTGCAAACAGCTAATAAAACTATTAACAATAATCTTGGACACAGGGTTGAACCTTGAATCCATACTATAAAAGCTGTAGCTTTACCGCATAGCCAAATGGCCAACACATATTTAAAGTTAATAACTCAACTATACCTGCTAGGTCATTAGTGGATGGCTCAACGATAAGGCCAAGATATGTAGAAAGCGCAAGAATGCCAACCGATCAAAAGATATGGCTACTGAAGTGAGACTGCTCAAATTTCAGGGGTATTTAAACCCTACCAAACTCCTCCAAGTGATGTCTTGCTCACATATAATCTTGTTTACAGGTAAGATGCATTAGTTGAGAAGCACATAAACATTAGCCATGAAGAATGACAAAAAATAAAGTCGTAATCCAAAACCCAGTACTAAGTGCTAAGAAACAAGCCAAGTGAAGGATATTTTGTAGTTAAAAAAATGATTAAATTAGCATTTATTACTGAAACAGCTATCCCAAATGATTACATAATTTTATGCACATACAGAGACAGAACTCATGAAACATATGGCTGCACAATCTGAAATGAAACAGACATGGATCTAGGATAACAGATGGATCATTGATAAACTAGGCTTATCAGAAGGAGTTAAGCATGCTAAGAGAATCTAGGGCACTTAACCAAAGGCCAGGTGACCAAAAAACACATGATCCAAACCAGAATTTGTTGATCACTTTTCCCTTGGGACAAATATTTCCATGACATCTGTGCAGAGGGCTTGTATGGGCTTATTTTTCTGTAGCTGACATTATTATGAGTTTTGGGGTGGCAGTACCCAGAGGATAGGGCGAAAAAAAATAATTTTCTTGGTTTTGCTTGCACAGCTTTGTTCAGATATCCTGCTCTGTACTTAAGTATGAGTTCATTAATTAATACCAGATATACATTAAAAAAATATTCTGGTGAATTGCAGGTGCTGTGATTTATTTATTTATATTTATTTATTTATTTATTTATCTACATTTGGTTACAGGTAAGTACAGACTAGGTCATACAAGAACCCTTTTCAGTGGGGGCCTGGTCTGAAAAGCTCCACAAACTTTTAGTGAATGCAGAGCCAGCATTTTGGGGACTCCAGGCTAGTTCCAAGTTGGAGGTCCTACCCCAGGGGACAAATGGTATCACCATGTTGCTACCACACCCCCTTCCCTGTTATGTTCTCATACCTCCAAGCACCCCTTTTAACAGTCACTGAATACTACATGGTATAAAAAAGTTAGTGCCCACAGACCATTGCAGACAGACAGAAATTGTAGTGCCATTAGTTGTACCGTATAAAGGTACACACACACATGACTGGCATTTAGTATCAATATTGTTACCTTAGGACAAGCCTCTGTACCACAACAAGGTAGCCAGTCCCTCAGATATTGCTGCTTCCTTTACTCCTAGCTGTCCTTGCCTCATGACAAATCCTGCCACTCCTAGCTGTCCTTGTCTCACAATAATTCTTACTGCTTTTTATCCTCATTGCCCTTAATTGGTGGTCATATCTGCTGGAGTAAACAACAAATCAAAGTGAATATAAGTCATACCAATGTACAACCTGTGGAACACCGGTCGCCCATGTTGGTGATGACCAGGTCCAATATGTTGTCACCACTGGTGGGGGTGTTGACCAGTTGATCCAGGACGTTTGAGTTTATGAATTCTAGGAAATGTTGGGCTAGGGAGTTAGTACTTGAGTAGTTCTCCCAGTTAATGTTTGAATAATTGAAATCACCCAATATCAGGGTGTTTGGTAGGATCTTTATGTTTCCCAGTGTTTCCAGAAATGCGGAGTGGGGGTCCTGGGACATGGTGGGTGATCTGTAGCAAGCTACAATTTGAATAGCAGTTTTACCCTTTGTTGCACATGGATGATCTCTGAATCATCGTGCTGTGCCACTAACCTGGAGGTGTGGGTATCCTTGATGAATATGGATAAGCCCCCACCTTTTGTACTTCGGCCCTGGTTTTGTGGCTGAAATGTATGGTATGAGTTGTAGCCTGGTAGTACTGGGGTGCTCTCTGGAGCCTTAAGCCAGGTTTCTGTTACTGCACATATATCGATTTTCTCCAAACTGAGGAGTGCCTTGAGTGTGTACATTTTGAGGTTTAGACTTCTGGCATTGAGTAGCATTACCCTCAGTTTTTGTTACTTGTGCTATTTACAGTGGTGGGTTTGTCTTTTGAGCCTTGCCTAGAAAAGGCACTGTGAGGGTGGCAAGAGCCTTGGCCAGTATTCAAAAGCCTAAGGGTAACAGGTGCAAGCCGTCTCTAGTGAAGCAGTGTGGCTTGTTGAGCATTTCACCCCGAGCTGACAGACACTGGATCCCCTTTGAATGACACCAGAAGCTTAGCCAATTGTTGAAATTGATAATTTTTTTCTTTATATCGTGGTATCATTCTTGGTGAGGGCAGGATGCTACTCAGGGTCAGGGTCATACTGGCTTGGGCTACGTGATCAGAGAGCTCCTCCATGTCTCTTTTCATGTAGTCCAGGAAGGTATGGCTCAGGTCATTAACACCAACATGGACAATGACAGAGTCATATTTGTACTTGTTCTGGAGTGACCTGAGTGCTTGTGTTATGTGGCAGATCCTGGCACCCGACAGGCAGCTAACAATAACCTTCTCCTTGTTCAGCCTAGTGAGTGGGACGTCAGTGTTCCTGACTATAGACTCATCTATTGCTAGTGTGTTGGGTATGTTATTTTGCCTTAAGGGTTGTGATTGCGTGGCGCACTGGTTTTGTGAAGTATGTGTTTCATGGTTTATGTTGGGGGGTAGAGGTTGCTTGTATGTCTGCTTTGGAGGTCTCTGTTGCTTTTGCAGATTTTTATTTAGAGCCTCCGAGTATGTTTTCATGTATTTATGTGTGTTTTTTGCCAGTGCTGGTTTCATAGGTCTACGTGAGACTGGTGGTGTGATGCAAGTAACTCCCTTCTCCTCTTGACTGCCTGGTCCAGTCTTGGGTAGAGACAGCTTAGCCTCCAGTTTGGCTGTATAATTGTATCTCTCGCATGTATTAGTGTTTGGTGGTAGGAGGAAAGGGTTGTCTGTGTACTCATGAGGCAGTTGTAACATTGCCTCAAAGTGCCCAGATTCACCAGTTGGACCAGAGAGTACACCTGAAACTGCCCTTTGGACATGCCTGGACAGGTACAGTGAACTGTTTTACTGATTGGCTGGTAAGGTCGAATAGAGAGCCTTGTCCTTCTCTACAGTATAATGGGGTCTAGTGCTAAGGTTTATTAGTGCTTGCTACGAGTTTTGAGCAAGTGCCGGGCTGAAAAGTGAATGGTTTGAGTGCTTAAGTTGAAAGTTTGTCTAGTTCCAAGGGAAAAATTGAACAGTAGACTTTGTGGAGCCGGGAATAGTTATACCCTAGCTAAATGGTGCTGCCCGGAATGCAAAACCGTGCAAATGTGGGTTTTATAGCAGGGAAATAAAAGAGAAAGAAATTAGTCCAAAATGGACAATAAACTACTAATTTCTGGACTGAAACCACTCCTCCAGGGACAGATAGGCTGCTCAAAGCTCCCCTCTCTCACAGGTGAACAGAGAAACTTCCTTCTATCCAAGTAAGGTATGGGCAAACACAGAAACTTGTAACACAGCCCTGAATTCAGCACTAACCTGAAAACTTGACTATACTAGCCTAGAATGGCAGGAAAACAAGTATATATTTTTGTTTTTTTAGAAAATAAAGCAGATACAATCAAGAAAACACTTTAAATGCACATAAATGGCTATCACACTTGAGTGTGTAGCCTACAACAGTTAAACAGGTAATTTAAACACAAAAATGAGTTTGTTAAAGTGCAGGTAGTAAAATAAGTACAATATGTAGCTGAAACAAGCTTTTTAAATCACAGAAACTCTAGAAAAATCAGCATTTAGGCAGAATTAGCTAAAGATAGCAAGAAAAAGCAGAAAACCAATACTTAATCACTCCAAAGTCTCTCTTTTGTCTCTCTGCTGCTGTAGAACGCTGCAGGGCACCAGGCAGGAGCTTGCTGAGCTGCATACAAGCGTAAAAACCTTGCAAATGTGGGTTTTACAGCAGGAAAATGAAAGAGATAGAAATTAGCCCAAAATGGCCAATAAACTACTAGTTTCTGGGCTGAAACCACTCCTCCAGGGGATAGATAGTCTCCTCAAAGCTCCCCTTTCTGACAGGTGAACAGAGAAACTTCCTTCTATCCAAGTAAGGTATGGGCAAACACAGAAACTTGTAACACAGCCCTGAATTCAGCACTAAATTCACTGAATTCATGGCCACACAGGTAGAAACCGCACTCTCCAAAGCTAAGAATACAGCATCCATGGGACCAGATGACATCCCGGGATGTGTACTACATGAACTACAAAATGAACTGGCACCTCACCTAAGTGTCATGTTTAATCATAGCCTCACCTCAGGCTTTGTGCCCACTGAGTGGCACACAGCTGCAGTTATCCCACTCCACTACCATCCCATCAGTCTGACAAGCCTGATCTGCAAGGGCATGGAATGCATTATCATGGAACTTATAAACAAAGACATTGGCAACCTTTAAACACTGGACCCCACTCAGTTTGGTTTTGTGAAGGGCCGATCTTGTCTCCTGAACCTGATTGACTTCTTCAAATCAGTCTCCAGAGCTGTGGATGAGGGTTAGGCAGACCACACAGCCTATCTGTACCTTGCCAAGGCCTTTGACACCATCCCCCACTCTGGAATCATAGATAAACTTACTAAGCTGGGCATAAATCCCTACGTCACTCGATGAGTTGCCAACTGGTTTACAGACAGAACCCAGACTGTAAAAATAGCTGACTCCAAATCCAGCTCCAGACAAGTGACAAGTGGAGTACCTCAGGGTTCAGTCCTGGGACCACTCTTGTTTGGCATCTACTTTTCTGAAGTACAGGCCAACACTAAGGGACTCTGGCTAACAAAGTTTCCAGATGACTGCAAACTGGGAGCCATTATTGAATCCCCAAGGTATGTGAATATTCTACAAAAGGTCTTACAGAAACAGATGCTTGGTGCCAGAGCCATGGGCTCAAGCTTAATGCCAAGAAATGTATAGTTATCCCCTTTGGGGAAAAAACATGTACCCATGAATTACTACATAGGTGGCAGTACACTAAACACCAAAAGTGTGATGAGAGACTTAGGGACACAGGTGGACAGTGGTCTCACCTTCGATACCCACATTGCCACAACAGTCAGGAAATCCTTCTATGTGACACACCTCATCATTAAGGGCTTTTCATCCAGAAAAAAGGAGGTCATTGTCCCACTGTACGCATCCCTCATTAGACTCATTATAGAGTACAATGCCCCATTTGGTATGTACCTCACAAGACATCTGCAACAGCTGTAAAGGCCACAGAAGTACCTCACTAAAAGAATCACAGGCCTAACGCAGATGCCCTATGCTGACCATCTAAAAAAACTCCAGCTATACTCTGTGGCATATTGTCTACTCAGAGGCGATCTCTGATTGACATACAAGGCCATGTCAAACCCTGAGCTGTTGGACATGCTCCACTTAAAGAAATCCCAATCCTTCAGAGCCACACGCTCCAGGGATCTAAACCTTGTCATCTCAATGAACAAAACATGCTGGAGGGATAGGTTCCTGACCCAGAGACTCCCCATACTCTGGAATAGACTGCCCATACATGTCAAGCAGAGTGCCTCCTTGGCCCTCTTCAATAGGAACCGTGACGATTGGATGGGAGATAGGAAATTTACCCCGCTGATCACGTCAGTCACCCTGCTAGACAGGGAAGTAAATATCGTGGGAAGAAATATCCAGGGAATTGTTATTGTTATGGCTAGGCTTGTATGGGCCCTAGAGCCGATAGCCTAGTACCAACCTATGAATCTATGAACCTGAAAACTGGACTATACTAGCTTAGAGAGGTGAGACAACAAGTATTTTTTTTTTGTTTTTTTTTTGTTTATTTTTCAGAAAATAAAGCAGATACAATAAAACCTGTACTAATCTTGCACGGACTAAGCCCTGGTATGCAAATCACCCCATTTGCAGGGGCTGAAACCACTCCTCCAGGGACAGATAGGCAGCTCAAAGCTCCCCTCTCTCACAGGTGAACAGAGAAACTTCCTTCTATCCAAGTAAGGTATGGGCAAACACAGACCCCCGGATTCTCAAAAGCTTGCATGGAGTGCAAGATCGGTGCAGGAGATCAAGCAGGCAATATGTCTGCTCTGCGATCCAGGAACAGCCTGCAGGGGTGTGCACAAGTGCGCCTGTACTAATCTTGCACGGACTAAGCCCTGGTATGCAAATCACCCCTTTTGCAGGTGAAATCCATGCAAATGAGGTGATTTTGCAATCCAGGAAGCTTGCAACAGTCCATGCCAGACTAGTGCTATCTGCAGAAATATACTCGGTTAGTAACCGAGTACATTTCTGCAAAATCCAAAATGGAGCTATGACAGCTCCAAATATAGGCTGTATATCATTAAGGAAGCATGCCAATGACCATGTATAAGGCCATTGACATTGCAAACAATACAAAAAATTAAAAAATCAACTTTTATTTTTTTTAGCCGATCTTGGCTGTTTAAGCATAGGGCAGTGGCATGCAAATGGGAACGGGGGGGGGCGGGGGGGTTAAGAAAATACACCTAAAATAAGCATTCTAACTAAAACCTGTCTAAACCTGCCCAGCAGTCTATACAAAGCGTAAGCAGGTGTGCCTGTCGCGCACCAGGTTTTACAGGAAGAAAAAAGAGGTTAAACCAGGAAATAGCAGCAGTGTGCACATTTGAGCACTCTGTTTGCACATGGGCTTAAACAGAAGGGCAATGGGAAGGGAAAACAGCAGTAGAAAGGTAATCAAGGAGTACTAGCTTAGCTGGCAGGTGAAATGAATCAGAACCAGCCAATTACACAGGCAGCAGACTAGCCCAGCCCAGAACACTACTATAAACTAAGCAAACACCTTCCCCTCTGTTTTTCCCACACTCTACACCACCGGTGTATACAAGTGGGAAAATTTTAACAAACAAACCTACAAAATGAGAAGGGCTGCAGCAGGCAACATAGAACAAAATGTGCAAGAGGCTGAAGGTGGTGAGGATGTGAATGCTGCCGAACAACCCACAGTGAGGAGATGAAGAAGAGTGTATAGACCCAGGGTAACCTACCAGGGGCTATATGAGCTGGAGATCGTGGAGTGCTATAGGGTGGACAGAGACCTCCTACAGTAAATTGTTGAGCTGTGCCAGCCACACCTGACACACCAAACTGACTGAGGGGAACCCATCCCAGTGGATACCAAGGCCTAGGTATACTAGCCACAGGTACCTCCCAAAGCACAATTGGGCATATCATGGGGATCTCACAGGCATCAGCATCCAGAGTATTCCACCAGTTCCTGGATGCCATGTCAGGACATGCCAGTGAACACGTATATTTCCTCAACGCCCGTGAGGTGTTGACCAACAATATGCATTTCTTCCAACAAATAGCAGAATACCCTGGGGTAGTGGGTGTTATGGACTGCACGCAAATACGCATCAAATCACCACCCGGTGAGCAGGGTAGGGCCTACATCAACCGCAGGGGCATCCCCTCCATCAACTACCAGGTCGTATGTGATGCCCAGGGCATTATAATGAATGTGTGTGCTGGCTACCCTGGAAGCTATGATGATTCCCACATATGGCATCTGACACAGCTGAACCAGAGATTTGCCAATGGGACATCCCCTATTGTCACCTAGTGGGGGATGCTGGGTACACACTGGAGCCATGGCTGATGACACCCATCAGAAATGCACGCACACCTGAGCAACAACACCATAATGAGGCACATGCACAGGCCAGACATATAATAGAGCATGTGTTTGGGATGCTCAGGTCATGGTTCTGGTGTCTGGACACATCCAGTGGAGCCTTGCAGTATTCACCAGCTACATGTACCCAAATTGTTATGGTATGTACTATGCTACACAATATGATCCTGCGGAAACAGCTGCAGCAGGAACAGCATGGGGCAGGGCCACACAGCCCCCCACCAATGCCAAGACTTGCACAGGCACAGAGTGACCCGGAGGAGGAACAACCTGAGCCTGGCCCAGTAGGCAGAAGGAGGCATGCCCAGAATGCCCTGGCCTTGGCAAAGAGGCAACACATAGCACATGCACTGACACAGTAGGGACCCAGGGAATGACACCTCTCTCTGACTTGCACAGACAGTAAAAGAGATGCCAAACATGACACTACCTGTGATCAACCATGTATAGGGAGTGTACTATGTGCATCCGACATAGGCAGCCCTCTAGCACCATCCGCAAGTCTGGCACACCCTCAAGGTAAGTCAACAACCTACCAATTGCCAAATGGAGTAGAATGTGTTGTTCCCTGTAGCTATGTTATGGATGTGAGCATGCAAGAGAAATGGGTAGCTGAATGTTATGGCAGCAGACAGCAGACACCCATAGTGGCACCATGACATCTGTAACACATACTGGAGTCACCATAGTAGCCAGTACTGCACAGGGTGACAAAACCCACTGCGGGAAATGTGCTGAGTGACATGTGTGTCCATATGACCCACACATGCCAGTCAGGAGGGTTCACATACCCAACAACAGTCTCAGCTAGCAGGATAGGTGTAGACAAACCCAAACAGAGCCTGTGCCATGGCCCCAGAATGATGGCTATGGTTAACCTCCTCTCCCCGGCCTACACAGACAGACCACAGCAGGGCAGGCAGTGGGATGTTAGTTCTGAAGGGTAGGAAGTCAGACAATAATATGTAGGGCAACCAAAGAAATTATATGTAGTACACTGGTATGCCTCTAGTCAGCATGATAGTTAGCAATACAGAATGAAATGGAGTACCTGACATACCAGTACAGCCATAGCAAATGTGTACAAGTATCACATGTGTCCCCCACATCCTACATAGTAATGTAATAACAGTCAGGTGTGCCCCCCCCAACCCATGTAGAAATAGTCAGGTGTGCCCCCCATCCTACATAATAATGAAATAACAGTCAGGTGTGCCCCCCCTGCTATGTAGAAATGACAGCCGAAGCCAAATGATCGATGGATACTCTGCAGAGACAGCATGCTACCTGTCGGGGTACAACCCAAAGGTCAGCACTGCAGCACAAACTACCTGGACATGATCCACACATTCAATACAGACGGCCATACTGGGCATGCTCACACACACACACAGAAATGAAGGCAGTGTCAGTCAACAACATACTGAAAGTTCATACTGGACATGCTCACACACTTGAACACATGAAGGCCATGACTGCAAACACCAGTGGACCAGACATATCTGGCAGTTGCAGTTGTTAGTGCAGACACTCGTCAGTATGCACCACTCATGCCTTGCACACACAGTGGATAGGAATACAGACATATATGTCAGGAGAACACACTACAATAAGCCAAATGTAGATGTACATAGATGTGTGGAAGAGGGGACTGTGACAAGGAGCCATCCAGGCCTGTCCCATCCAGCACACAGCCAAAGGGCCCCAAACACATGAGGTGCAGATGTCACTCACTGCAGATACTAGCCACCAGTATCTGTCAGCATTGCAGACTATGTGGTGCACATGCCAGCTGTGCAACATGACTGTACAAGGAAGTAGTCATCTAGCAGCTGCATAAACATACCCGTGACATATGACCCTGTGTGTGCCCGTATGTGGTGTGACAATCCCTAGATGATTGGATTATGGCCCATGCACACACCGCCCTCCCCATAGCCCTACTATGACAAGCCTGCTGAGGTCATCCAATGTGAAATACACCTTTGGGATAATTGTAGTCCAGTAATCGCTGTGGTGCATCCCATGACTGCGTACTGCTGTAATGTAATAAACTAGTTAGGTAGGAGTTCAAACCCCAGACTTGGCAAGTGTTTGTGTGTGTGTCTGACTGTGTCGCGAGTAATGCTTTTTAGCGTACTCACACTCCTTACAATTCATATACTCAACTTTGGCAAAGCTGCTGATGTCAACCACCTAGAAATGCACCTCTGGGAAGGTTATCAGCTAATGATCTCTGTAGTGTGTCCTGTAATTGTGTACTGCTGTAGTGTGATAAAGTAGTTAAGAAGGTGTTCTAATGTCAGACATGGCAAGTGTGTGTGTGCCTGTCTGTGTAGAGAACAATGCTTTTTAGGGTACTCACACTCCTTACAATTCATATACTCAACTTTGGCAAGGCTGCTGATGTCACCCACCTAGAAATACACCTCTGGAAAAGTTGTAGCCCAGTAATCTCTGTAGGGCATCCTGTAACTGTGCACTACTGTAGTGTGATTTACAACTGTGGTAGGGTTCCATGACAGTTCTGGATGTTTTGTGTGTGTTTCAATGTCTGTGTACAGAGCAATGCATTATTATAGGCTAGTCACACTCAGTACATTTCAAATGGCCTACTTTGGAAATCCTGCTAATGTCATTCATTGTGAAATACACCTTTGGGGAAAGAGCTTTCTAATAATCCCTGTGGTGCGTCCTATAATAGCAGAGTGATATAGATTTCTGTAAGGGGTTCTATACCCACACATGTCAGTTGTGGGCATTTTGTGTGTGTGTCGCTGTCTGTATAGGGAGCAAGGCATTAGGCTAGTCACTCGCAGTACATTTCAAATGCCCTACTTTGGCAATCCTGCTGATGTCATTCATTGTGAAATACACCTTTGGGAAAGAGCTTTCTAATAATCCCTGTGGTGCATCCTATAACAGCAGAGTGATATAGATTTCTGTAAGGGGTTCTATACCCACACATGTTGGTTGTGGGCATTTTGTGTGTGTGTCGCTGTCTGTATAGGGAGCAAGGCATTAGGCTAGTCACTCGCAGTACATTTCAAATGCCCTACTTTGGCAATCCTGCTGATGTCATTCATTGTGAAATGCACCTTTGGGGAAAAAGTTTGCTGTGGTGCATCCTGCAACAGCTCTATGCTGTAGTATGAAGTCAAACTCTGTTAGGGGTTTGCTACTCACACATGTTGTTTGTGGATGTTTTGTGTGTGTCACTGTCTGTGTAGGGAGCAATGCATTTTAGGCTAGTCACTCACAGTACATTTCAAATACCTTACTTTGGCAATCCTGCTGATGTCATTCATTATGAATTACACTTTTGGGGAAGGTGTACTCCAGTAATGTCCATGGCGGTACTATAACTGCGTAATGCTGTAGTGTAATAAACAAGTTAGGTAGGGGTTCTACTTTCAGCCATAACAGGTGTGTGTGCATGTGTGTGTGTTTGTAACTTGTATCCTGTGTAGAGGTGGTTGTGAGTATGTGACACCTGTGGAGCGGGTTTTGCATATTTCTTATATGGTGGCCCTACTATATATCACAATGTCCACCGTACAGGGATAACAGATGTGAAATAGCTGAGAAGCTGGGGCGCAAAGCCATACCAATACATGTGACATCAAGACCAGGCAATCACAGTTAGCAATCCCAGTATTACCCAGAGCACACTCTCAAGCCATGTCTCATACACACACACATGTCTAGGCAACAGCCAATATGTGGGTAGTACACTGCATATTGGCCACTGATAGTAACTATGGAATGATAGCAGTGAGCTACAGAGGGCATATCACCCTGTCCATTTATCCAATATGCATGTACATGCAGACAGTGCACCTCCCCCATGTTCCCCAGTGGACACCTGCATGACCTGTGGTGCCATTGCATGTGACCCACAATGGACATACCATGCCTGACAACATGCCCTGTATGGATAGATGCCACTGACACCAGGGAAATACTGTTAGCATGCTATCGATGTAGGTGCAGGGTAAACCTGCTGCCCATTACCAGTTCCTGCCACAGGTGGGCAAGACTGGTACATCTGATGATAATTTGTTTTCACAACATGGGCCAGACACCCCAGGTACAGTTCCACATGTCACTGCACATGCATGTGGGAGGAGTGCACATCCCCAGTCACCGTCAATGTCATAGACTAAGGAACACATACATGGCAAGTGATGCACAGCATTGGCCACACACAGTAGTCACTCAGGTGACTGGATGGGGATACAATACCCACCTGTGTGGGCAAATGCAGAAACTAATGCCCTGAGCCACAATGCAGACCATTGTCATGTGGCCTGATGCCAAGGTATACCCATCGCCTACCCATGTATAGCCTGCTGGCACAGTCGACCACCACACACCCGTGCAGACATGCACCCATACATGTCAGCACTGGCACCCTGTGTGTTTGTGTGTGTGTTGTATGGTGTGTATGTTCACATCCACACTCACTATAAACCCCATGGGCATACTGAAGCATGCTGTATGATGTCAGACACCTCCTCATACCCTTTGCCCATACAACCTCCTTATGACCCGTGTGGTGCATGTGATACCTGCACAGTGATGTGTTGTGGCAATCCCACTACCGATTAGTTGTACTCCTGGCCCTTCCAAGTGTGTCGATGTGTGTGTGTCCCTGTGAGAGTGTGGCTGTGTTGATGCTGGCACCTGTTCATGCAGACAGGCACATGTATGTCACCTACCGTATAGCTACCGTATCCCTGTTGCAGATGTCACTCACATATATGTTCTGAGTGCTCCACAAGGTAACCCATGTGTCACATCCAATAACTGCATAGAACTGTGATAGCACTATATAGTCATTATGGGTTTGCTACCCTGTGCTGGTAGGTGTGTGGCACAAACATGCTTCAGTTTTACTCTCCCACCCCTCCTTGACATGTCTTTACCTCTGTCTGCCTCTCCCACTCCCACTCTGGTGGATGTGGAGACCTACACCTGCTTTGCTTAGGCAGCAGCATGTGTATTTTAAGTGATGCTCATGATCAGCTGATGGCCTCTGCATGAATTGCAGCCCTCCCCTAGCTGATTGCATGTGGAACAGCTGTGGTAACATTCCCATAGCCAATTGCATGGAAACACACTCCAATATCTAGGAACATCATGGTGGTGTTGGCCCTTTTCATTCACTGTGAGCAGGAACTAGTTATGTTGTTTGGCAAACAGCATCTCAGATGGATTGGGGATTTACCTCTAACAACATACACTGTGGAAACAGGGCAACAAACAGGAGGTGGATGTGCCTGACCTGACTACAGACTGTAAGTGCTGCTATACTGCATTTGGATTAATGTTGGTTTAACAGTGTGTGTGTGGATATGGCTGTCCTACATGTCTCAATACCTGCCATGTCAGTTCCATGTTTATGAGGAATCCTCATCTGCAGGGTCATCTGCAGACTGGGCAGTGTTGTGCCTTTGGTTTCATGTGTTACCCATGGAGCATCTATCTGTGGACTGCAGATCATAGTGTGAGGATTGCAGTCTGTAGATGATGAAAGATGTGACAGTTACTGACTTCATATCCCTCATAGGACATATGTTGCAACAAACCCCATTACAACAGCAAATGTATGAGGTTATCACAGCAACATATCGATATTGGCTCTGTGTATGTGCTTCCAGCCACACCTCTGTCAAACTTTGTACATATGTCATGCATGAAGTGGTGCATATATGCTGTACACCATAATTAGTATCATATCTGATAACAAGCCAGTGATATATCAGACTGCTACACATGTTATGTACAGCAGAGGTTATATTTCATGACATAACCTGGACATTCTGTGGATATTTGTACAGTACTGAGGTCTGTGTACTTGTGGTGAATGTTGACAGTGTGTTTATTGTTAATATGTACTTTAGCCTGTGTACAGACTGTGAAAGATGAAATTGTTCTAGTTCCCCTCCTATCTGATGTTACATGCTGCTCTGCTGTATGGTAATGTATTGGTGTACATGTTTGTAGGGCCATACACACACATGTCCCATGCCACTGACAGCCATCAGACCACACTGTGTAGCAGCCCAGTATATGTAGGGTCAGTCTGTGAGTGGCACATATGGGGATGGTGTAGAACAATTAGTCCATATACTGTAATGTTATGCTAGCTTACCATATGTGGCTGTGGCTATGTTCACATTGGTTGTGCTTATGCACTTTCACACAGGTGTATCTTACCCTGTGCTGTGACATGCCTGTTGAGCATGATATATATGCAGGTAAATGTGCATTCCCCCATAGGAGATGTAGGCCAGTGTTGAGCCAGTCTGCCTGTTGCCTGCACAGTGCATTGTTACATGCCTAGCAGCTTAGTGTACTTACCCAGTGAAATGCCATGTGCAGATACTTGCCAGATGTACTGCTGCCGGGTCTCCCTTAAAAGTCATGTATGTCAGACAGAGCAGTGGGATGCTGTATAGATGTATGTCAATATCTAGTGGGTAGTATGTGGCCATGGCACCCCTGTACCAGCGGTCATTATGTGTCAGGCCAGACAAGGGTGTGTGAATGCATAACCTATGGTGGCAAATGTATACCAATCGTTATGCATTATACCCATCTGCATGGCTGTCTACATCCATATTGTCAGGCATGGTACACATGTTTTGCACTAAGGGCTTATGTGTATACCCCTGGACTGTACAGAGTGTGTCAGAATGTCCACATATATTTTCCAATATCTCTGCTGCAGTCCACAGGGGCATTACGTGCTAGCAGCGGTACTTTACAATGATGTCCTTAGGATGTTTGTCAGTATCCAATGGCACACATGTTATAAGCAGATGTGACCTCCCACACACAACATGTCTGTGAAGACAATCCCAATGACAGTAGCAATAGTCTATTAATATACCTTTTATACATACCTGACATAGCCTTGCACTACGACTTTGGGACTATAGCGGCTGGGGTAGGGCTACACTCCATGTCCATGACATATGGTGGAAATATATGTACATATACTTATCCAGATAGCCATATATATATATATATATATATATATATATATATATATATATATATATATATATATATGATTACACATGTGTACTACTCCCAATTACCACTGTCATGGCAACCACCCACTATAAATTCCCACATCATGTGGGCGTGGTCCCTTTACATTTCCTGTGTGATGGACATCCTTCCTGTGTGTGGGCATCAGTGTTACAGACAGCAGACAGCAATACCTCTTACAGGAGAACCGGCACACTCAGGGCAGCTACATATTTGTAGGAGGATCAGGAACTACAGACAGACTGTGAGTAGAGTTGTGTTATGCTTTGTATAGTACTGGTGTTACAGAGTGTGTGTGTGTGTGTGTGTGTGTGTGTGTGTGTGTGTGTGTGTGTGTGTGTGTGTGTGTGTGTGTGTGTGTGTGTGTGTGTGTGTGTGTGTGTGTGTGTGTGTGTGTGTGTGTGTGTGTGTGTGTGTGTGTGTGTGTGTATGTGTGTGTGCATGTGTGTGTGTGTGTGTGTGTGTGTGTGTGTGTGTGTGTGTGTGTGTGTGTACATACTAGTTTACCTTGGAATGCAGTCTGTCTGCATAGCTCACAACTGTGGGCCTGTCCAATTGCTGGCCAGAGGTATGCCTATCATGTGTTGTCTGTCCACCACACAGGTCCTGTGTCAGATATTACACTGGCAGTGTGTGTGTTGAGTGCTATCAGTACATGGCTACATCCATTTCTGTTTCTAACCTCAATTCCTTGACTAAGGGTATGTTGCAGACTATCCTGTAACACCAGCAACTTGCTTAGTGTATGGCAACAGTTTTCCACATATGTGCCTGTGTTCCAGCCTCTGTCCTCCACCTACATACCAAGCTTTGCATGGGTCTATATTAGAACATCAAAGTTTTAAAACTTTGAATGTTCTGATATTGACACCTATTCAGTGAACGCTGAAAATAGCAAAGCTGCAGAACACCGAATTTCTTCCTCTGGAAGGAATTTGGTTGGCCATTTCTGTGGCTTCACTATTTTCAGCACTAAGGCGGAAAGTTACGGGTCAGGATCAGATAAGTGTGCGATTGTGTGGACGTGAAGGTTAGGGCACAGGTTAGGTGAGTTAGGGTTAGGGCGTGGGTCAGGTAAGTGTGCGATTATGTGGATGTGAGGGTTAGTGCAGGGTAGATGAGTTAGGGTTAGGGCGTGGGTGAGATGAGTGTGCGATAGTGATGGACCTTAGGGTTAGGTTTTGGGTTAAGGTAAGTGGATAGATAGTAGTGTTTGTACAGTTTTAGTGTAGGGTTAGATGTAGCATTTTAAGTGTATGTGTGTGGATTGCTGTTTGTTTGGTGTGCTTGTGTTGTGTTTATGTGTGTCGGAACAGCAAATTTTTTTCCTGGGAAAAAATTTGCTGTTCTGCATGTTCGCTATTGTCAGCATTCGCTGAATAGAGGTCAGTATTAGAACATTCAAAGTTTTAAAACTTCAGTGTTCTAATATAGACATGCTTTGCACATATGTCATGCTGTCGGGGGTTGTTCTGTAGTGGGCTGTGAGTATATCACACTGCCATTGCTGCCATCCGTCCACTGCTGTTGTATTCCCACACACACAGTGGGGCTGGGGCCATATGTGTGTGTGGGCTTCACCTACACATTACATGTGTGCCCTTATGCACTCTAGAGGCCAGTGTATATAACAGTGATATATGGCCCTGTATTATTGAGTCTAGGTGAAGAGCACCATAAATGACCTAGGCTGTTACAAAATGTGGGGGTATCAGGGGTGAGCTGACTTAAGGTATCTGTATGTATAGTACCGTATACTTCACCTATATTTACATTACTTACATGAATTGGGTTAATGCAAGCCTACTGCCTCCTGCCATACAGACTGTTCTGTTTGTCGGTGTGCTCATGATGGTGTCAGTTATGCCTTGTTATGTAACAGTTACAGCGCATTTGGTCACATGACATCTTTACCACCTACTGAGTTTGTACAGAGTGTAGATAGAGGCTGCTGAACTATACACCTGCATTACATACTGTTGATTATTTGGTATCCTGTGGCCCAGTCTGTCTTCACTATTGTGCAATTTGAAGGGCTTGGCCTGGACAGCAACAGTTGTGAACCTTTCCAGACTACTCTATTAGTGTAACTGTTTCACAGTTGCATTACTCTGTTTATATGGTTGTTAGTGTCTTAACAGCTACATGACATGGCATATAGAACTGTAATAGTACACAATTAAAGGCTTTCCATTTCTGCAAACCTGTGTGTGGTGTTTTTCCTATGACCTCTGTGTGGGTATATGTTGCAGGCAACGATTGTCATTTGTATGGGTGGCCCATACAGTGTCCAGTTGTTCAGGTGTTAACTGTAGGCATAGTGGCTGTTCCATATTGTGTGCACCTTCTACATATGTATCTTACTGTACATATATCTGCGTGTGTATGTGTAGTCACATGTATATCTCTCTCTCTATAGATATATATATATATATATATATATATATATATATATATATATATATATATATATATATATATATATATATATATATTTTATATATATATATATATGTATATATTTATATATATATATATATATATATATATATATATATCTGTATCCACATATCTGTGTCTGTGTATCTGTATCTTGGGGATGTTGATGGCTTCCACATACTACATTTCCTATGGGAGGCAGACTGTACTGCATGATATGTTACCAATACCAGCCTGACATCATAGTGGTGGGATGTAGTACTGTTAACATCTTGTGCCCATGTCGTGTTAGGTCCTGGGTATGGGATCTGCATCCCTTGGTAGTGTATTGCAGGGTGGATATGTTTGGCTGTGGGGGGATGCCTATTCGTACAATACATATAGTGTGTAGGGCCTCTCAACCCCATTAACGGTGCATGTGGACATATGTGTGTTTGTTAATCTGCCATTGCTATCTACAGATTTATGGTCATATATAACTATATAGATATATATATATATATATATATATATATATATATATATATATATATATATATATATCCGCTTAGATATATATATATAAAAGTATGTCCATACATACCTACATACATATATATCTGCATGCACATATGTAACTTGCTGTGTATAAGTAGACATATAGGTGTAGACACATATATGTGTCAATGTAAGCATTTGCATGTACATATGTTCATATATATTAGTATATATGTATCTGTTTAGATATTAATATATTTACACACACATACATCTAGATGTTGGTATAGATTCTCTGTACTGTTACATGACTGCATGATATGTTTCTGAAAACAGGAGATTTGTTTGTATCTGGCATGACTTAGGGTAAATCACGTTGTCTATGGTATGTAAGGGCCTGGGTTTGAGCCTTGCAGGAACTGATTATTTTGTTATTGGGCAGAACACGGTCCATTGGATACAGAGTGAGTAAGGCACTTTTGAGCAGTTGTAAGGGGGGTTGCGTGGGGGTAAGCACTGCCTACACAGGTTAAGCAATATAGAAGCTAACTGAGTGTAAGACAGTTTAATAGGACGTCAGCAGTGCTTACCTCTGCACAAACCTGCTTACAACTGCTTTAATGTGCCTTAATCACTCTGTATCCAATGGCCGGTGTTCTGCCCAGCAACAAAAAAAAAAAAAAAATAGCCTTTGCAAGGCTTGAACCCAGGACACTGCAAACCATAGACAAAGTTAATTACCACTAAGCCATGACAAATATACACAAATGCGATGTTTTTAGAAACATATCATCCAGCACAATCAATATATATATATATATATATATATATATATATATATATATATATATATAAAACTAAATAGCTATATATAGCTCTCTCTCTCCATGCATACATCTATACATATATGTCTACATATATATATATATATATATATATATATATATATATATATATATATGTATATATATATATATATATATATATATATATATATATATATATATATATATATATATATATATATATATATATATATATATATATATATATATATATATATATAGATAGATAGATAGATAGATATATACATATATATCACTATATATATATATATATATATATATATATATATATATATATATATATATATATGTATATCTATAGCTATAATAGAGAACATAACAAAGACATATATGAACACAGGTACCATTAATGGGGGTGAGGGGGCTCAAGCAACATATGTCTTAGACGTATTGATATCCCCCCCCTGCAATACAATACCAACTTTTGCAAATGCCATAACCAGGATCTGCCATTACATGGCCACAAGATGCTAACAGTAAGCCATCCCACCTGTATTATGTCAGGCTGGTATTGATGACATATCATGCAGTACAGTCTGGCTACCATAGTGAATGTACACTGTGTAAGCAATAAACAGTCCTATGATACATATACACAGACATATGTATGCAGATAATTATATATGTGTATGTATATATATATATATATATATATATATATATATATATATATATATATATGTAACTACACATACATACACAGAGGTATGTCTAGGAAGATACATAATCAGAGGGTGTACACCATCCTGAACAGCCAGTATCCCTACAGTTGCAACCTCATCCGATGGACAGTGTATGAGACACCCATACCACAGACAATTGTTGCCTGACACATATATTCACAGAGAAGTCAAAGGATGTAACACAACACACAGGTTTTTATACATAGGAAAGGTTCAGTTGTGTACTATTACAGTTGTATATGCCATGTCATAGAGCTGATTATGCTTTGACATACATACAAACAGAGTAATGCAACACTCAAACAGATAATTTATTACAGTAATCCAAAAACATCACTTCTGTTGGTGTCCATGCCAAGGCCTTCAAGTAGTACAACAGGAAAGACAGACTTGGCCACAGCATAACAAGCATACCACAGTATGTAATGCAGATGTATAGTCCAATGGCCTTTAAATACACTCTGCATGTAATCTCTAGGAGAAAAAGACCTGGGTTGACACTATGGGTGGTATCTGTCACATAACAATGCATAACTGAAATCATCACAATCACACTGATGGCAGTAAGCAGTAGGCCATCAATGTTCACAAGGTGAAATGTATGGTAATGTACATCCGCATACCGTAAGACAACTCACTACTGGTGGGCCTCACATGTTGTAACATCTTGGGATACTTATGGAGCATACCCTCCATAAACTGCCTTACAGGGGCATAGAACACTGTTACATACACTGACCTCTAGACTGCAGAGGTGCACACATGTGTTGTGCAAATGAGCCCACATATATATATGGTGCATATGGTCTGTACACCATTATTTATTGACATCATACCTGATAACAAGCCAGTCAGATAAAAGACTGATGGACATGTTGTGTGTAGTAGGGGCTGTTTCTGAGGACATTACTTGGACATTCTATGTTTGTGTGTACAGTATTGTGGTCTGTGTACGTAGGGCAGGGGTCTGCAGCCTTCACTATCCAAAGAGACATTCCTGACACCTCACCCACCGAACTAAATTAATCGGGAGGCACAACAGCTATCTGACTCCTACAATGAAGATAGCAGAGCAGATACAATTTCATATATAGTTATACTAAATATAATATAACTAAGTGTATAAGAACAATACCTAACATATGTCCATAATTGTGTTCCTATGTTGGGATTGCTTGATGCGTGTGTGTGTGTGTGTGTGTGTGTGTGTGTGTGTGTGTGTGTGTGTGTGTGTGTGTGTGTGCGTGTGTTGTGTGGTAGAGTGTCCATTAATCCTCAGAGGTACAAGGAGCCATTACATCAGGTTTGAAGAGACATGTGGCTCCAGAGCCGCAGGTTGCAGACCCCTGAGTTAGGATGATTGGCGACCGTATGTGTATTGCGCTTACGAACCCTGGGCTCTGTACAGACTGTGGTAGACGCCATTGTTCTCTGTCCTGTTCTATCTGATGTTACATGCTGCTCCAATGTTAAGCTTGTGTATCATATGTGGCTGTGGCTGCATTGACATTAGATGTAGGTATGCATTTTCTCACAGGTGTCTGCTATGCTGTGTTGTGACCTGCGTTTAGAGCCCGCTGTAATCGCAGGTACATGTGTATTCCCCCATACAATATGTATTCCAGTGTTGTGGCAGTCTGCCTGTAGTTTGACCAGTCCTTTGTGACATGCCTAGCAGCCTTCTGTAAATACCCAGTGTGCTGTTATGTCCAGTTATTTGCAAGACATACTGCTGCCAGGCCAGCATAACTGTTGTGTATTTCTGACAAAGCAGTGGTATGCTGTACAGATGTATGTCATTATCTACTGGGTAGTATGTGGCCATGTAAACTCGGCACCACCAGGTATTATGTGTCTGGACCGACTGGCATGTGTGCGTGCATACACTGTGTGGGCATATGTACCGCAGTATTTTTGAGATATACCCATGTACATGGCTAATAACATCCACATTGGGAGGCGTGGTCCACATGTCTCGCATGAAGTGGACATGTGTACACTTCTCGACTGACCACAGAGTGCCAGACTTTCCCCATATAGGTTCATAGGTAGGTACTAGGCTATCTGCCCATGGGCATTTCTAAGCCTAGCCAGAGTGTGTCAGCTTGCACCGCCCCATTGATTTATTAACTGATCCTCTGTCAAGCAGAGCCAATGAAGTGATCCCAGGGGTGTATTTTCTGTTACCCATTCACTCAACAAGGTTTCTCTTGAAGAGTGTTAGTGAGGGGCTCTGCCTGATGTAATTTAGAATTTTGTTCCAAAGCATAGGGACTCTATGTGACAGGAATCTATCCCTCCAGCATGTTCTATTTATTGTTTTGGAGAGGTTTAGCTCCCTAGAGCACGTGGCTCGCAGTGACTTGGATTTCTTTAGGTGGAGCATGTCCATCAATTCTGAGTTGGACATGGATTTGTAAGTCAGGCAGAGATCACCTCTGAGTAAGCGATATGCCACTGAGTGCAGCCAAAGTTTTTCAGTCGGGCTGCATAAGACATATGTTTGAGGCCAGTAATCCTCTTGGTGAGGTACCTTTGTGGTCTTTCCAGCTGTTGGAAGTGTCTTGTGAGGTACATCCCAAATGGGGCATTGTACTCTATGATGGGTCTAATGAGTGATAAGTAGAGGAGCACTATAACCTTTTTATTTCTAGATGTGAACCCTTTAGTAATTAGATGGGCCACATAGAAGGATTTCCTAACTACTTTGGCAATATGATTGTCAAAGGAGAGATTACTATCTACCTGGGTCCGCAGATCTCTTATTACCTCTTCTGCATTAAGGGGGCTGCCACCTATGTGTTAATTTGTGGGTGTTTTGTTTTTCCCAAATGGGATGATTATGCATTTTTTGGCATTTGAGGTCATGACTTTGACACCAGGTGTCCGTCTCAGTAAGGCCCTTTTGGAGGATGTCCGTGTCAGCTGGAGAGTCAGTTATGGCTCCCAGTTTGCAGTTATCGGCGAACTTTGTTAGCCATAGTCCTCCTCTGTTTGCCTGTACTTCTGAGAAATATACGCTGAACAGTAGGGGTCCCAGGACCGAGCCTTGTGGGACACCACTTGTGACTGGTTTAGAGTCGGACCTGGAGCCCGCTATTCTTGCCGTGTGAGTTCTGTCTGTAAGCCAGTTAGCAACCCATCTCGTGACATAGGGGTTTATGTTCAGGCTGGTGAGTTTTTCTGTAATACCCAAGTGGAGAATGGTGTCGAAAGTCTTGGCGAGGTCAAGGTAGGCTGTGTGAACCACCTTTCCCTCATCTATGGCCTTGGTGACTGCCTCAAAGAAGTCAACCAGGTTTAGTAGGCATGATCTGCCCTTAACAAAGCCAAACTGGGTCAGGTCAAGTGCTTGGTGGTTCCCAATGTCTTTGTTAATGAGATCCATGATGATGCGCTCCATAGCTTTGCAGACCAGGCTAGTCAGGCTTATGGGGTGATAGTTACCAAGGTCAGTTATGGCCCCTCCTTTGTGGAAAGGAATAACCATTGCTGTGCACTATTCTATGGGCATGTAGTCTGTGGAGAGGCTGAGGTTGAACAGCGTGTTTAGGTGGGGGGTTAGTTTGTTCTGTAGTTCGTGCAAGACACAGCCTGGGACACCATCTGGTTCCATTGATGCTGTGTTTTTGGCTTTTGAAAGGGCTGTTTTCACCTGTGTGCTTGTGAATTTTGGGACACTACACTTTTCCGGTATTGTTGTGGGCCCTTTTGGAGGTGAGAGGGGGGTGAAGTTTGCACTGAATCTATTTGCCAGGATGTTGGCTATATCAGTAGGTTCAGTATATTTTGTGCTATTTTGCACTAGTTCAGTGCATATCTGTGAGCTGCCACTTAGATTCTTAACATAGCTAAAGAAGGCTTTGTAGTTATCTTTTGAATCCTTGGCTATTTTTCTTTCGAAGTTAGTCTTGGATGATTTCATGAGGGACCTTAGTTTCTTACTGATACTGATCAGGGATGTCTTTCCTTCTTGGGATTTGCTTTTTTTCTGAACTAGCTTCCTCCTTCTATTGTATAGCCTGTTTATTGCAGGGGTCCACCAAATTGGTTTCCTTCTCTTAGAGGAGTGAGTCTTGGTTTTGCTAGGGATGGCATGATCCATGCATCCTTGTAGGTGCTCATAGAGTGCATTTGTAAAGGTTTCTGCATCTTGGGCAGTGTTATCCTTTAGCGTGGGGGCTGTGAAACTTACCACCTCTGTCTTAAGTAAGGTGAAGTTTTGCTTTAGAAAAGTTTTTTACTGTGGTTTCCTTAGTTGGGGGTGGTGGTGGGGTGTGGACATCCAGAGTGATTAGTTTATGGTCTGATCTAACCAGTGACAGGTTGACCTTCGGTGTGGAACACATGTCGCCCATGTTGGTGATGACCAGGTCCAATATGTTTTCATCTCTGGTAGAGGAGTTTAGCAGCTGATCCAGGGCATTTGAGTTGATGAATTCCAGGAAGCGCTGGGCCTGGAAATTTGTACTTGAGCAGTTTTCCCAGTGAATGGCAGGGTAATTGAAATCACCCAATATCAGGGTGTTTGGTAGGTCCTTCATGTTTTCCAGTGTCTCCAGAAAGGTGAAGTGGTGGTCCTGGGTCATGGAGGGTGATCTGTAGCAGGCCACAATTTGCATTGCAGATTTGCCCGATGTTAATTGCACATGGATGATCTCAGAGGTATCATGCTGCACCACTAACCTGGAGGTGTAGGTATCCTTGATGAATATGGATACATTCCTTCCTTTTGTGTTTTGGTCTGTGTTCTGTGGCCGAAACATGTGGTATGAGTTGTAGCCCAGTAGTGCTGGGGTGCTCTCTGGAGCCTTGAACTAGGTTTCAGTTACTGCACAGATGATGTTCTCCATACTGAGGAGTGCTTTGAGCACGTGCATTTTGAGATTTAAACTCCTGGCGTTGATTAGCATAACTCTCAGTTTTTTGTTAATTGTGCTGTTTATGGAGGTGGGTTTGACTTT
This sequence comes from Protopterus annectens, assembly GCF_019279795.1. Lineage (NCBI taxonomy): Eukaryota > Metazoa > Chordata > Ceratodontiformes > Protopteridae > Protopterus > Protopterus annectens. The sequence continues at coordinate 101,862,407 of NC_056728.1, read as the reverse complement.
TTAGCTTTGCCTAAAAAAGGCACTATGGGGGCAGCAAGAGCCTTGGCCAGTATTCGAAAACCTAGGGGTGACAGGTGCAAGTCGTCTCTTGTGAAGTAATGTGGTTTGTCGAGCATGTCGTCCCAGGCTGACAGACACTGGATCTCCTTTAAATGACACCAGAAGCTTAGCCAATTGTTGAAATTGATATTTTTTTCTTTTTATTGAGGTCTCATTCTTGGTGAGGGCAGGATGCTACTCAGGGTCAGGGTCATACCAGCCTGGGCTGCATGATCAGAGAGCTCTTCCATGTCTCTTTTCATGTAGTCTAGGGAGGTACGTCTCAGGTCATTCACACCAACATGAACAATGACAGAGTCATATTTGTACTTGTTCTGGAGTGACCTAAGTGCTTGTGTTATGTGGCGGATTCTGGCTTCCGACAGGCAGCTAACAGTAAGTAACCTTTTGCTTGTCCAGCCTAGTGAGTGGGACATCAGTGTACCTGACTATAGAGTCACCTATTACTAGTGTGTTAGGTATGTTATTTCACCTTAATGGCTGTGATTGTGCGGCACACTGATTTTGTGTTTTATGTGTTGTCTGGTTTGTGACAGGAAGTGCAAGTTGTTTGGGTGTCTACTTTGGAGGTCTCTGATGCTTTTGCAGGTTTTTATTTAGAGCCTCCGAGCATGATTTTGTGTATTTATGTGTATTTTTTACCAGTGCTGTTTTAGTAGGTATGTGTGCAGCTGGAGGTGTGGTGCAAGTGTTAACCTTCTCATCTTGACTGTCTGTTCCAGTCTTGGGTGGAGACAGCTTAGCTTCCAGTTTAGCTCTATAATTGCATCTCTCGCATATGTTAGTGTTTTGTGGTAGGAGGAGAGGGTTGTCTGTGTACATGAGGCAGTTGAAACATTGCCTCAGGATACCCAGATTCACCAGCTGGACTGGAGAATGCACCTGAAGTTGCCCTTTGGGCATGCCTGAATAGTAGGGTGAGCTGCTTAGTCGTTTGGTTGGTGAGGGGTGAATAAAGAGCCTTGCCCTGCTGGGCAATCAGTGTCAGGGTATACTAGTGCTTGCTATTAGGTCTGAGCAAGTGCTGGGCTGTAAGATGCTTTTTGAGTGCTTAGGTTGAGAGTTAGACTAGTTTAAGGGAAAAACTGAAGAGGAGACTTAGTGGTGCCAGGAATAATTTACCCGTAGCTAACCGGCACTGCCCAGTGCACAAAACCATGCAAACGCGGTTTTTATAGTATGGAAATGAAAGACATAGAAATTAGCCCAAAATGGCCAATAAACTACTAACTTCTGGGCTGGAACCACTCCTCCAGGGACAGATAGTTTGCTCAAAGCTCCCCTCTCTCACAGGTGAACAGAGAAACTTCCTTCTATCCAAGTAAGGTATGGGCAACTCAGAAACTAGTATCACAGCCCTTGAATTCAGCACTAGCCTGAAAACTGGACTATACAAGCTTAGAAAGGTGGGAAACAAGGACTTTTTTGGGTTTTCTTTGTTTTTTTTAAAGATAAGGCAAAAGCAGTAAAAAATACATTTAAAACAGCTTTAAATGACTAAAAACGATCAGAAAAGGCTATCACGCTTTAGTATGCAGCCTACAACAGTTAAACAAATTGCTTAAACAAAAAAGAATGTTTTAAAAGTGCAGGCAGTCAAATAAGTACATGTGAAAAAAACAAGCTTTTAAATCACAATAAATGCTAGAAAATCTGCGTTTAAGCAGAAAACAGTTAAGTACAGCAAGAAAGTACAAAAAACTGATACTCAATCACTCCAAAGTCTCTCTTCTAAGCTAGAAGACTTGTATCAGTTTAAGGCCTTCTAGTGCTACCCAGTAGGTTAGTTACAGGAAAGATGGGAAACAAGCGCAGATGTGGTCTTTTAAACCAGAAAGTTGAAAGAGACGGATAAACTGTCTAAATGGTCAATAAACTACAGTTTCTGGGCTAAGAACCTCTCCCCTCATGGTAGACAGGCTACCTAGTGCTTACCACTCCCACTGATAAGCTAGAAGGCTTTCTTCCAACACAGAAACACTTGCGGGGCTCAAAAGCTTACCAACAGTCCTGGATACAGCAACTCTGTATCTGGACTAGGCTAGTTACAGGAAAGGTGGGAAACAAGCGCAAGTGTGGCTTTTAAACCCAAACATTGAAAGAGATGGAAAAAAAACTGCCCAAATGGCCAATAGCTACAATTTCTGGGCCAGGAACCACTCCTCTTGTAGTAGATAGGCTATCTAATGCTTACCACTGCCACTGATAAGCTAGAAGGCTTCCCTCCAACACAGAAAGGCTTGGGGGGCTCAGAAGCTTACAAAGAGTCCTGGATCCAGCAAATCTGTACCTGGACTAGACTAGTTACAGGAAAGGTGGGGAACAAGTACAAAAGTAGGCTTTTAAGCCAGCAAGTTGAAAGAGATGGAAAACTGCCCAAACGGCCAAATAAACTACAATTTCTGGGCCAAAACTCACTCTTCCCGTGGAGGATAGGCTACCTAGTGCTTACCTCTCCCGCTGATAAGCTAGAAGGCTTCCCTCCAACACAGAAAGGCTTGGGGGCTCAGAAGCTTACTAACAATCCTGGATACCGCAACTCTGTAACCAGACTAGGCTAGTTATAGAAAAGGCGGGAAACAGGCACAAGTGCGGCTTTCAAACCAGAAAGTTGAAAGAGATGGAAAAAAACTGCTCAAACAGCCAGTAGCTACACTGGCATATATAGTGGTCATATCCCTGCTGTAGTCCACAGGATCATTACTGTGCTAGCAGTGGGACTGTACTATACTGCCCCTAGGATGTTTGTCCATAGGCAATGGTGCACATGCCTACAGCAGATGTGACCTCCCACACCTAACATGTCTGTTAAGACACCCCTATGTCAGTCTACATATATACCCGAATACATCTATGACATTCCCTTGCACTACGGGGGGTTGGGACTATTGGTACTGAGGTAGGACTTTACTTCATGTTCTGGACATATGGTAAACATATATGTGTACACATATATCCACATATCTATGTAGGTATATACACATATACATATCCACATACATATATGGACATATACATATCCACATACATATATGGAGATATATATGTACACACATATATATATATATATATATATATATATATATATATATATATATATATATATATATATATATACATATAAACACTCACACATATACATATCTGATCTGAAGAAGCATGCGTTGAGCATGTGAAAGCGCTTATCCGTTCTTTGTGTTTATGTGAATAAAGAAGTTTCTACGATTCGTTCACGTTTTATTCTCGTGGTGTATCCTGACAGTTTTGGTCATAGCATATACATATACCCAGCAATGACTTCAACAAGTGGCTAAGCGTCTGATGTCATTCAAAGGGGATCCAGTATCTATCTGCCTGGGACGACATGATGTACAAACCACAATGCTTTGCCAGAGATGGTCTGCACCTGTTGCCCCTGGGATTCGGGTTATTGTCTACAGCTCTTGGCACCCCCATAGTGCCTTATCTAGGAAAGGTTCAAAGGACAAAACTACCACTGTAACAGATACAAGCATGCAAAACTGATGGTAATGTGACTCAATGCTAGAAGTCTAAACCTAAAAAGGCACTCTCTTGAGGCATACCTACAAATGGGGAACATCGATATCTGTGCAGTAACTGGGACCTGGTTCAACACTCCAGAGAGCACACCTGTAATACTTGGCTACAACCCTTATCACACATGTTGGGCAACAAACCAAGACCACAACACTACAGGTGGAGGAGTGTCTGTATTCACCAAGGTCATTCACACCTCCAGCCTAGATTCCAACACAATGCATCTGAGAATCTCCAGATGCAACTAACACTAGGTAAGAATGCAATCCAAATTGTAGCTTGCTACAGATCCCCCTCCATGGTCCAAGGTTTTCACTACACCCTTATAAACATACTGGACAATATTAAGATACACCCAAACACTGTAATACTGGGTGATTCCAACTACTCTGCCATTAACTGGGAAAACAACTAGTGTATCACCATCCTTTACAACGGTTCCTGGAAGTCATACATTCCAACCCCCTGGATCAACTAATCCATTGTCCAACCACGGTCTCCAATATCCTAGACTTGGTCATTACCAACATGGGAGTAAGATGCTTCACACCAGTGGTCAACCCCTCATAAGTCAGGTCTGACCATAAGGTAATCACCGTTGGCATCCACATCCCACCCCCACCTACCAGCAAGGAAACCTCCATAAAAACCTTCTCCAAAGCCAGCGTCATGCTACTCAAGTAAGAAGTGACAAACCTCATGACACCCATGGAGATGGGAGCTGAAAGGCACTGTATGGGCACATCCACTCATGCATGAATTGTGCCATCCCAAATAGAACCGAGACACTGCCCTCCAAAAAAGGAAGACAATCTAGTGCTCCATTGCCATGAACAAACTATACAACAGAAGGAAGAAACTGTTGCAGAAAAAAGGATAATCCCAAAATGCAAACTGCTCCCTTACCAGAATCAGTAAGAAGCTGATATCCCTCAAAATCTACCACAGCTTGTTACATAAATATAATTGCCATAGATTCCAAAGACAACCACAAGGCATTCTATAGTTATTTCCAGGATCTAAATGGCAATGCCCAGAACTGCTCTGAGCTACAACAGAATGGCCTTAAATATACTGATTCCAAGGAGTTTGCCAATATTCAGGCAGATTGATTTAGTGCCACATTCACCCTCCTCTCACCCCCTAAAGGGCCCATCATAGTACCAAAAGATTGCCAAATTCCAGTAATCATGGCCACACAGGTGGAAACCACTGTATCCACTGCTAGGAATACAGCATCCATGGGACCAGATGACATCCCGGGCTGTGTACTACATGAACTACCAAATAAATCTGCATCTCACCTAAGTGCCATGTTTAATCATAGCCTCACCTCAGGCTTCTATTCCACTGAGTGGTGCACAGGCACACTGCCGTCCCATCAGTCTGACGAGCCTGATCTGCAAGGGCATGGAATGCATTATCATGCAACTTATAAACAAAGACATTGGCAACCAACAAACACTGGACCCCACCTAGGTTGGGCTCATGAAGGGCCGATCCTGTCTCCTAAACCTGATTGACTACTTTGATTCAGTCTCCGAAGCTGTGGAAGAGGTTAAGGTGGTCCACACAGCCTATCTGGACTTGGCCAAGGCCTTCGACAACATCCCCCTCTCTAGAGACATAGTTAAACATACAAAGCTGGCCATAAACACCTTCATCACTCTATGGGTTGCCAACTGACTTACTGACTGAACCCAGACTGTAAAAGTAGCCATGTCCAGTCCCTGCTCCAGACAAGTGACAACTGGAGTACCTCAGGGTCGGTCCTGGGACAGCTGTTTTTTAGCATCTACTTCCCTGAAGTACAGGCCAACACTATGGAACTCTGGCTAACAAAGTTCACAGATGAATGCAAACTGGGAGCCATTATTGCATCCCCAAATTATATGGATATTCTACAACATGGCTTTACAGAAACAGATGCTTGGTGCCAAAGCCATGGTCTCAAGCTTAATGCCAAGTAATGTATAGTTATCCCCTTTGGAAATGCCATGTACCCATGAATTTCCACATAGGTGGCAGTACAATAAACACCGAAAGTGTGCTGACAGACATAGGGACACAGGTGGACATTGGTCTCACCTTCATTAGCCATGTTGCCACAACAGTATGGAAATCCTTCTATGTGGCACATCACACCACTGAGGGCTTTACATCCTGAAAATAAGGGGTAATTGTCCCACTGTACTCGTCCCTCATTACACCCAGTATAGAGTACAATGTCCCATTTGGTATGTACCTCGCAAGACAACTGAGACAGCTGGGAAGGCAGTGGAAATACCTCACAATAAGAATCAAAGGCCTAAAACAGATGGCCTATGCTGACCATCTAGAAATCCTCCAGCTATACTCTGTGGCATATCGTCTACACAGAGGCTATCTCTGCGTAACATACAAGGCTATGTCAAACCCTGGGAAATGACATCTGTAATATGCGCATGTACTGCCATGTACAGTACATGCATCTGTGTGCTGTCATTACAGTAGCAAAGGGTATTGAGTGTCATGTCTGGGGCACACAAGTATATGAATCCTGTACAGCACTGTTATCCATGTGAATGTGTGACATGCAGGGGTAGCAACCCAGCGTACATGCTGTCACACTGGCATGTAGTGTAACATGGCATTACTACTGTCAACAATGCTGTCCCAGGGAAGGGTAGAGTGCTAACATTACTACTGACAACAAGCACACCTGAGGTCATAGCTGCACTCTGAGGGCTCACTGTTCTGTTAATGGTGTGTGGGCTGTGTCACCGTATAGATCCCCTACTGGATAATAATCAGACATATGGAATGTAACTGTAGAGTACCTTCTGTACAGCACATGTTAGTGAGGGCTTACAACATGTAGTAATGGCATACATATTGTTGTCAAACATCCATCTGTTGGCACATTCATCCTACTGCATAGCTACTCGCCAGACTGGTGTCTGTCAGTCCCTCTACAGATGTGCAGATGGCAGGTATCCAGCTGGGATACATACAGACAACCTATGCTTGATTGACACTGACATGTGTGGCCAGCTGTGTACTACCTGTCACATGTAGGAGACAACACCCTGTATGGGCCACATGCCACGGGTACCTACAATACACTACCACAGTCAACTGAACATGCTTGGGTACAGGTTTCCCTTACAGACACTAACCATGTGTTGTAATTCATGTTGCACACATGTCAACTGGATCACCTCAGTGGCCATGTGCAGAAGGCACCCAGAGGACTGGCTGATGCATGTCACTCTCACCCTGCCAGTCACTAACGTGGTGTCTGTCAATAGATTGCCTGCTGGCACATGGCAGGTGGCATGATACCAATGTACACACACCCCCTACACATTCAATCTCTCCATGGACAATAACCAGGTACTTAGCTAAGACCACCTGCAGCAATGCACCACAGTATTGACACATGTACGTGTGCATTACTGAGGATAGAATTATTTGTGTGTTAGTACACCTGTAGTTGGGAATTCCATTACAGCCTTCACAACCACCTCCAATCCCATTGCCATAGTCAGATGTGTCCGCTGCTGTATTGGACATGACATGTACCTTGTTACACTCCTCTCCCTAACAGCTACATGTGCTTTGCAGTACCAGCACAACAGTGTTGTATAAATGGGTCGATAGGTATGGGAAACCCATTGAGGTCTGCCAAGCGTATGTATGTGTGCATATCTGCATATCTGTAGGGTACACCATTCCGAGGCCACACACTCCTATTACACTACACATTACCACACAGTAGTACAGATAGTGTTGTCACTGCCCATAGGTGAGGCATCGCAATGCAACACCCTACTATGCCTGTGGCATGTGCATTACATGCATATCCCTGTGGTACCACTGTTGTGATATACAATGGGTTGTATTGCCATCATGTGCAATGTGTGATAGTGGGTATGTCAGAGTATCATGATGGGTTCCGTTGTGTACAATATCCATTGGGGGATGTGGGTGCTGTGTACACTGTCATTACACCATGGTACACCCAGTATATGTCCCATGTACCATTTTCTAGTGACCACTGTCACCATCAACCATACAGGTAACTGATAACAGGATACAGCCCAGTTATGGATGTGCTGTGTGCAGCCTACCTGTAACACATTGGACACATGGACTAGTTAGTTAGTTAGTTAGTTAGTTAGTTAGTTAGCAACAATAAGCCCAAGTCTCTAAGATGTGTGTCTGCCTGTTATGTGTCTGTCAATGTGTATATGATGGTATGACACACTATGCATTCTCCATATACAAACATTAAATCTCCCATTACCATATTGTACATGTCTGTGGATGTTCTGCATGTAACATGCAACCTGGTACACACCTCACATTAAACAAGGTGTGGTGTGTGCAATGAAAGCCACACAGTTCCGTAGCACTAGATACCTAGGTAGGGGTCTAGTCACAGTGTTGCCAAGTAAGAATGTGTGTGTATGTGGATGGGTTGACATAAGGGTGCAGATTATACATGTCCCAGCAGGTCACCTGTCAATGTGGCACAGGCAATAACTGTTACACAAACCTGTGACATGTGTGCAACTGTACACCAGATATGTCACGGCCATGGTGTCACCACAGTGCCATAAATCTTGTGGAATATGACTGCAGACCATCCTCCTGCTGACATATGTACACCTACAACAGAAATGGATAACATTATAGAGATCACAATCAATCAGTGTTACTAACAGCTGAAATGCATCATAGCTGCATGGCTACACTATCTGACATGTATGCATTACACATTACCCCTGACATCTTACACTGCAGTACATTGCAGTACTCTGTTACAGTCACCGTGTGCATCAGAACCATATCAGTCTGTCCCTGCATTGATGTTATGGATGACAGGGATGTGGCACAGGTATCATAATATGCACAGGGTATGTTGCTGGTTTGCCAGAGGCCAAGGGTGGTCCATACATTTGTCACCATGTGTGTTGGTGAGGGGTTTAGTTCTTTGATTGGGGCATGGTGATGTGGTGTGTGTTGGTATGGGGTTGCCCTAGGTGTGGTTGTATAGTGTGTGAGTTTGCATGCACACAGTTTTGCCATGTGGCTGGCCTATGCAGGTGTTGATGGACAGCTGCAGACCACACCTGGCAGGGTGTGCAGTTCACTGCCTCTGGCCATGGACACGCTGACTGTGCCTGCCAGAAGTTCCATGGGCACATGCAGATACAGACCTTGAGGTGCTACTCTCCCCTGATGATGACAGATGTCTGCTGGAGCCATGTCCCACCTTGGACTAGCCAGGGCCATGTGCACGAGGCCTCCTGTGGTGTGGTGTGGACAGCACCACCAGTGGTGTGCTGGGGCTGGTACTGCCACTACAGGAGTGGCTTGGCATCCTAGCACATCCACGCTGACCGCCAGCTGCTGGTGTTTCTAGCCTACGTCCACATGGCCATCGCACCACTTCCATCACGTGTTCAAGCACAGACATACCACAGTTGAGGAGGCCCACCATCTCATCCCACCATCTATCCATGACCTCTGTCTGTTTACGGAGGGCAGCAGCAATTTCACAGATGTTGTCACTTACAGATGAGAAAGCAGCCCTTTGCAGTGTCAGGCCCTGTCTGATGTACATTTCCATATGTGCCTGTGCCTCCATTATGGCCTGAAACATGCTCCTGGTGGTACCAGTTGTGGCGCCTCTGCCAGGGGCATGATGACCAGCGGCCCTCCCAAGAGCACCATGGTACATCTGCCGATATGGTGCCCTGCCAGACATCCGCTATGCTGACTGTGACCCGATACAGTTGGCATGGACACCACATGTTCTTGGTCACCAGCACCAACTGCCAATTGCCCCTCTGCTATGGCTACTTGTGATTGGGTTTGTAGGGGCACTGTAACTGTGTGCGGGCTTGTGGTGGCTAGGAGGGTGATGACAAATGGAGCAGTGTTGGCCTCTTGACAACCCCACCTGTGCCTCAACAGTACCATCATCATCATCATCTTCAGTGTCTGTATGGACACCAACCTCAGATTGCATGCAGGAGGGACCCTGACCCACCTTGCCATCTGTGGGAGGAAACAAACACACACTTTAAGACTTGTACAGCATTGCATAACAATACACACATTTACACACACATTTACACACACACACACACACACACACACACACACACACACACACACACACACACACACACACACACACACACTCTTACACACATACACCCACACACACTGGCAGTCCACCTTACTACCTCTCTGTCCCTGGGTTTACAGACAGTCCCACATTCAGTTACATATGTTCCCCATCCTGCATGGCACTTGCTAACATACACTCATTAATACTCCCCATTAACATATCATTCCTCTCCATGCCTACACGTATGATCACAGCACATGACCTGTTACTCCATCACCTCCCTGACTTGAGTGGAGTAGGTTGTACATGGCCTCACTGCTGTCATCCAGTATTACTGTGTGTATGTCCAGTCATGCTGTACATGGCCTGTATATGGTTGGGGCTGCTACATTCACTACATATGTCACACACAGGAGTCTCATACTACAGTCTTGCTCAGTCCATGCCACATGTGCTGCACAATCAACCCATCATGTGGACAACAGTAATATCTGGATACACTCACTGGTGTGCTCTGGTAATTCCCCATTGCATTAGTAGTGCTGCATACGTGGGTAGCCTGTTTTCTATCTGCTGCTGGCAATATGATATGTATACCTGGTGTTTACTTTCCCTCCCAATACATGTTCCATGCTACAGACCTTGTTATGCTATCAGCTGTCCTGTGTTCACATATCAGACAGGTTGTCCTGGTGTCTCATGTGTCACTCCATGCACATGTACAGCACAGTCCCAAGGAGAAGTACTGCCATGTGACCAACCCCACTATCACATGTGCATACATGGATACCCACACAAACAGACACGCATGTACACACACATATGACATGCATTGACCACACTCCACTCCACCAGATTGCACTTACAGAACACAATCAACACCCCTACATGTGAGGTTGCACAACTTTTGTACACACAGTCCTCCCATTACCCTTCTGTTAGCATGCATTACATATGGTACTCAACAGCATGCAGTGTAACAACTTCATGCTAGCGCCAGTATACATGTCAGTGATGCATGGGCTGTGTTAGTAGGTGATGGCCCTTCCCCTTGATAACACTGCACCCATGTACAAAGTGTTACTGTGGAGCTATTCTGCACCCTGCCTTGTACTGTTCACCATACCTCACAGGTGTACAATCATTGCTGCATATGTAGTACTGTGTCAGTTATGTCAGCTCCAATGCTCACAGCCCCTATGTGTTAGAGCAACTCATACCTGGGATGATATGTGAACAGATGTAATTTGTAAATGCCTGATGTCCACTTTACAGATCACAACATCAGCAGTGCATGTATGACCACTACAAGACTATTACACTGACAACCACCAGACCTTACCATGGCTATGGGGGGTGCCCTACACATGTCCCACAACTCTACATGGTTGCAAGGTCTACTCATGTGCACATCCCTTGAAGTGCACACACTGCTGTCACTATTGCTGTGGGGTCAGGATTATGTCTGTCACAGTTACTTAACCTGATTGTGTGCAGATACAGCCATTCCTAGCATACATAGGATCCCTGCTTCAGTGCACTGCTGTGTCATGATGACACACCCTCCCCAGCTCCAGTCTTTTTGCAGATGCTTGACAACTATGGCCTACACATGTATCAGTTTGCAGTGTCTCAAGAATGGGACACTACGTGCAACAGCCTACTACCAGCTAATTATGTGGACCACAGTACTATGTTATGACATAGTGTCAATCTGTAACGGCTGATATTGTAATACAGGTATATTTACAGTAGTAGCACCATATGAGGGTGTTGTTTCACACATGTCCCTACTGTAGGCTGTGTGTCCAGCCATACTTCTCATCCCTGTGGACACATTTCACAATGACAGGATGTTAGTTATCTTGCATGTGTCTGATGTACTCTTGCGATACCCCATCATGGTCTCTACTGTGATGCAGTGCCTTTCACAGCAACAAAACGTGAATGTGTACAGCATGCAGTATGGGTAGGTGTGTTAGATGTGTGCATGGAATATCCCATAGCTATTACATGCCCAGTGTATTGTCAAGCATGAACATGAACCATACTCACTGGCTACATGCTGCTGCCTTGGTGGTATCCTGGAGGGACCTACATAAGAGGGTGAGAAAGTAGATGTCAGTGGCCACAGCTGTGGCATTCATAAAGGGTGAGTGCAAAATTATGGTACATCAACAGTAGAAGTCCACAATGCTACAGCTTATGCACAACTGTTTATTACTACTACACAGCAACAGACTATGTATATGACATCTCAGATATGCATGATGTACCTGTACAGATACGGATTCATACACAAGAGTGGTCTACTGATGTGCCTTGGGGCCTTACCTGCATGCTCCTCAGCCAGTGTGTTGGTGGCACCCACCTCCACAATGCTCCCTGCCAGTTGTTGGTTCTGCAAGCAGGCAGGTGCTACAAGGCTGTTGAGAAGCTCCTCCACATGGGTGAGCGGTGGATGGACAGCATGCCCCCCCACCATTGTGAAGTGGTCCCCATGTACAGCAGCTGCATGCTGATGTACATGGCAAAGCAGATCAGAGCAATGATGCCGGACCTGCTCATAGCTGTGGTTCTGCAGGCTGACATCCTTGACCCTGCAGACTAGATCGTTCCACAGGGTGGTCCTGTTCTGCTGATCATGGGCTGTCCAGCCAAACAGCAGTTGATAGTGCTGTATCATGTCTTCAACAATTACATCAGTTTCTGCGGCACTGAATGGTGGCAGTCTGATGTGAGCCATCTTCCCTGGAAGACATAAAGATGGAAACAGGTCTGAGCGACTCATACAGCAGGGTTACCATAGTTCTTAATGCACATCTCTGTCTCCCCCCACCATATCAGTTACAACAAACCATTCACACAATGCAATTGGTATGTCGACAGATTACCTACCATTGAGACATATGTTGTATTGTACCATGCTTTGTGCTATGTGTTTGTACCACTCTTTGTGCTATGTGTTTGTAGCCATGTTCCCTGTGGGGACACTATCTTTGCTGGCCTGTTACATGCTATTTCACCTGCATGCCATTGTCAATGCCACTATATATATATATATATATATATATATATATATATATATATATATATATATATATATATATATATATATATATATGTAGATATATCTTGTGGGTTGTTTATATACCTATAGCTATAGGAGTGTCTGTATATCTGTAGACATACATATCTAATTATATATCACACAGATATTTATCTATATGTGGGGTGTATACAGACATCTGGTCCACATTCTGTAACTCTCTTTCATTCACAGCTGCACTATTCTGCCTTGCTGCAACACAGACAGGTGTCACATGTGAACACAGACTAACATTAGGGTGGTGTATATGGTGAGAGATTGCTGGTAAGCCTATTGTATACCTATGGCATTTGTGCATGCTACATTACACATTAACATGACTGTCCTGCAAGTGGTGTGCTCTGACACCCATGTGTCTATCATGACAGCAGTACTTTCACCACCAGCTATTGGCCACACTAACATACCAAACACAGATATTATGGCTTACATCTTTGTCATTCATTGCTGATCTGCACAGTTGGCAGGTATGTCCCACTGCCTACAGGGACAGACAGTATTTTCCAGAGCAGTTGTTCAATGGATTGCAGAGTGGTTTTTGTAGGTGATGCACATGATCAGGTGATGGGCTCTGCACCAATCAGTGTGCAACAGTTGCTAACTGCTTGCAGCCTGTTGTGTAGTACTTCGGATAACCACTGTCATGGCAACCCAGTACTATAAAATACTGACTCATGTGGGCATTGTCCCTTACCGTTGTCCCGTAATCTTTCCAGTATGGAGGACATCCTTCCTGTATGTGGGCAGCAGTGTTACAGACAGCAGGTTGCAATATCTCTTACAGCAGGACTTGCAGACACAGGCCAACTACACATTTGTATGAGGCTCCAGACCTACAGACAGAGTGAGTAGTGTTGTTATGTGCATTGTATATTGCTGGTCTTGCAGTGTTTTTGTGTACATAGTAGTTTAGGATGGAATGCAGTCTGTCTGCAAAGCTCTCAACTGTGGGCCTATCCACATGATGGCCAGTGGATTGTCTGTTTGGTTTTGTCTGTGCACTACACAGGTCTTGTCCTAGATATATCACTGGCAGTTTGTCTGTTGCGTGCTATCAGTACATGACTGCATCCATTTGTGTTTCTGATGTCTTATTCCTGCATAAGGGTATGTTGCAACAAATTCTGTAACACCAGTAATTTCCAGGGTGTGTAACAGCAATATTGCAAGCATGGCCCTGTATTCTTGCCTTTGTCCTCCACATATATGGCAGGCTTTGTCCTGCTGTGATACAGTTAGGGGTTGTTAGGTAATGTCCTATCATTATTTACTGCTAGCATTCCTGCTATCATCCCAGTCATATCATGGACTCCCACAAAATATGTTGGTCTGGGTCCATACATGTGACAAGATACAATGACATTGCCACAACTAATACATTTCCCCCTAGGGCTTGTCTACAGGGTGTAATTGGAGACTGCTGAACTACATCTGTAATTGTTGATTGTTACTTATCTTGAAGGCAAATCCTTTGTCTACTGTTGTACTAATTGAGGGCCTTGGCCTGTACAGCATAGTATGTTATATATCCACATTGCTTGCATCTACTGTTTTGTGTGGGCCTTGCATTTATCACTGATTACATATTTCAAAATGTATGTGCTGTAAGTAATAGCATACATTATCATATAGTACACCAATAAAGGGTTTCTGTATATGCCTACCTGTGTGTTGTGTCATGTTCTTTGAATTGTGGGTGGGTATATGTTTAATGTCAGTATTCTCATTTGTGGGAATGGTTGCCACATTACACATTTCACGGGTGTCAGTTACAGGGCTTGTGGCTGAGGGATATATGTTGCACCCAGTACTTCCACACTACTTCTACATATGTATGGCCAATAATACCTTTTGTCTGTGTATATGTGTATGTACCTATATATATCTCATATATATATATATATATATATATATATATATATATATATATATATATATATATATATATATATATATATATATATATATATATATATATATATATGGGTCTACTTCTATTCACTGACAGCCCATTTCACTGAAACCCATTTCGTTGACAGCTCATTTCATTGACAAAAGTATTCAAGGCAAAAACCTGGGTTTTGCCCCCCTCCCCACTGTTGTGCGACTGTGGAGTTGTTATATATAGTTGGGGGGGTGTGGGGGGCACAGCCCCCCACATTCGGGGTGTGTGGGGGGTGCAGCCCTATATATGGGTCCCTATCTATTCACCGACAATTCATTTCACTGAAACTCATTTCGTCGACAGAAAGATGTGCCCCCTTCAAAAATTGTTAGGTGGGGCTTACCCCACCCCCGATTAGGGGGCTGTGCCCCCACACACCCCTAACTATATATATCAACTCCAGGGTTGCACAACATTGGGGAAGGGGGCACATCTTTCTGTCGACGAAATGAACTGTCGACGAAATGAGTGTCAGTGAAATGAATAGGGACCCATATATATATATATATATATATATATATATATATATATATATATATATATATATATATACCTGAAAATATTTGTCAATGTATAGATTTGTGTGCATATCTGAACCATTGTAATGTGTACTCCTTCCACATTGTACATTCCCTACGGTAGAATGACTTTTCTGCATGATAAGTTACAGATATTGCCCTGACATTTTCAGGTGAATTGGATTACTGTGAAAGCATTATAGCTGTGTTGTCAAGAACTGCATGTGCTGGATATTGGATTGCACAGCATATCTGTTAGGGCTGTGGAGGGGGGTAACATAGCACTAATTACCAGGTATCTCTCATTTGAGCCCCCGCTCCTATTAACAGTGCTTATGGTCTGTTATGTTGTAGTGAGCGGTTCAGGATTTTGTTCCCATGTGGAAATGCTATACACATTTCTAAATACATATATATATATATATATATATATATATATATATATATATATATATATATATATGTGTGTGTGTGTGTGTGTGTGTATATATCTACATAATTATATATGTAAACCCCCCATATATATATAAATATATATATATATATATATATATATATATATATATATATATATATATATATATATACATAAATATGAACATATTTATCTATATACAATTGATGTCATATGATTATTTGTGAGTTTTATATATACATATATACATATATATATATATATATATATATAGCTGTCTATCTGTCTGTATTTACAGATATATATCTGTCCATATGTCCATGCATGTTCAGCTCATAATTTTGGCCTGTACCTCATTCTCTTGGCAATTGACATGGATGATCTCAGGATCAGTTTTATATATACATATATACATATATATATATATATATATATATATATATATATATATATAGCTGTCTATCTGTCTATATTTACAGATATATATCTGTCCATATGTCCATGCATGTTCAGCTCATAATTTTGGCCTGTACCTCATTCTCTTGGCAATTGACATGGATGATCTCAGGATTGAAGTCAGTAACTAGTGCCGACACTTGTGTTTCAGACTTCATCTCCTTCAAAATATGTGTTTTAATACATATAACTGTGTAACTAGCAACGTTTTAAGTGTATAAGAGCAGTATTTGACATATATCCGTATTTGTACCCACATTTTGGCACACTTTGTCCAGAATTCTTGCATTAAGAGGTTGTGTGGTATGATATTACTACATTTCCTGTGCTGTTGACTGATTGTGCTGAATGATATGTTTGCGAAAACATGAGGGTTATATATATAGCTGCCATGGCTTAGTAGTAAATCACTTGGTGTATGGTGTGCAGGGTCCTGGGTTTGAGCCTTACAGAGGCTGTTTATTTTGTTGCTGGGCAGAACACCGACCATTGGATACAGAGTGATTAAGGCACTTTAAAGCAGTTGTAAGTGGGTTTGTGCGGGTTTAGGCACTGCTAACTTCTGGTTACAGTTTCTTATACTCAGTTAGCTTCTATCTTGCTTAACCCGTGTAGGCAGTGCTTACCCCTGCACAAACAGGCTTAAACCCGCTTACTGCTGCTTAAAAGTGCTTACTCCCACTTACCTCCACTCTAATTTCTTTAAAAGAAAAGAAAAAAGGGTTGATAGGAAAGTGGTGAAAAAGGCGCACAAAGAGAGAAAGACAGTAGGGAAAATATCTAGGGATATGCAGGAAGGGTGTAGGGAAGGTCCATAGCTGCCCATTTATTCTACAGCAACAGCTGTACATATACACTGAATTTGAAGGTAGATTAGGATACTTAAACCCCTGAGAGAGGGGTGAGGACAACAACAATTCACTGTGATGCCAATTAGACCAGATTACATGTGTCCAGTGGACACATGTGCGAAACTGACAGCTATGTATGGGGCGAGATTTTTTTGTGGGAACAGATTGCCCTTTTTTTTTTCAGGTGGGAGTGGGATGTTGGAGAGGGGTAGTAGATATATTTGGGGAGGTAGGTTGAGTAGGTTAACAGTCAAGACATACAAGACTCATACAGGGGCGGTATGTGACACATGTGGCGGGTAAACACCTTGATGGGGAGGGGTGTTGGGATATCAGAAGCCCACAAGCCTCCTAGTGGTAACAGTGTGACTGAGGTCCCACCCACGGGCAGTCACCACTGCACCTCCACAGCCCTGAAGGTGGCTGCACTGGGGGCTGAGCCACAGAGCTAGGCTGACTCTGTAATCGTGACATGCAGCCCTCATGCTGGCGTAGAAGATCACCGACCTGGTCGTTGATCCCTCTATGCACCATGACCCTGACCTGGTGACGGATGACAGGTGCCTGTCCGCACCCACTCCTGGGGGGTGAGCCCCATCCCCTGAGGTGGTTCCACCTGAAGGTGGCACAGGACCAGCAGACATGGAGGTGCAGGGTTGGGCCCCAGACCGTCCTTCTCAAGTGTGCTATAGCGTTTAGATTTCAACATCATATATGGGTTAGTAATAGTCAACACATTCCAGGGTTAGGTATAACAGCATGCATAGATATTCCCATTAACCCAGACACCAGATACGGAACAGTTGCATAGCAAACAGAACGCATGCATTTATGGGACCACAGTGGTAATAAGAATAGCATGCAGGTACGTTGATGGCACCATGCCAACAATATTGGAATAATTCAATATGGCACATGCATGGGAACCATTAGAATATTTATCAAATGACTGGCCATTATCAGAGTCAGTACATACCAGCTGGGGTGGGTATGTTGATTATTGTTGGAGATAAGGTGGGGGGGGAGAGAAAGATGTCAATTAAAAAGTAGTATATTCCTGTACTCCACATTACTTTCCTAGTCAGTGCTGTTATCTGTACCTTACAAGTCTTTCTACACTACCCTATAGACCTATATTGGACACTGATATGGCTGTCAACATCATTACACATGAACCGGTTTTGCCTGCAGTATACACCTCTGCATTTTAAAGTTTATTTTCGTTTTACACAACCTTTTCATCAATGAAAGCCTGAATAGAAATTATGATTATGGTGATTGTGAGGAAAGTGAAAAAAAAACATAATGATTACAGTAATGTATTCTACTTGTTGTTTCTAGCTAGACAGTATACTGCCTCTAGACAAGCTATAATAGCCTGAGGTCTGTGAGAAAAGTAAAAGAAAAAATGACTACACTGTCTTCAGCCCAAACACAAGCTATTATGACTTCCTGTGCACACCTCTAAGGTTTAACTATGATGAAAATTAAAGATGTAATCATGCTGTCTCAAGGCCCGCCCATATAACCTACAGCAGCTTTCGGTAAACACACACATCTGAGCACGGCTGGTTTTAGAATGGGTGCGACTGAGAGCAGAAGTTATTATCAGATTTATCCTAACAGGGTCATATCATAGCCATGTTCAGGTTAAAGAGTATAATTAGACAATTAATACAGTTTTTCCAACCAGCAACAGCTTTTGTGGGGCCTCCACACAGTCAAGGATGATTAAGGGAGCCCTCTGAATCCATTTATACAGTCTGGGAAGTAGGGGCCACTGGACTTATAGAAGATCATGTGTCTGAATGTTCTGTGATATATTTTTATGCCACACCTTTGAAAATGAAATATAATTACTTGTTATCTGTATTTTTTGCTGATACCCAGAAGAATAATGTATATGGCCTGGCATTATTTGGTGTGGGGACAGATAAAAATCAGTGATATTTTTAAGATACATACAAGCATAAGCCATAACAATACCAGTTTTGTACTTATTTCAGCAAATAGCAATATATTGTGCAACACCAGTACTGCCACACCAGATCAGTCACTGTTGTTTAGCAGTCATCAAACAGCAGCAGGGGTAAGTCACTTTTATTTACTTCATTGAGGAGTAATAAACAGATTTTGCTCTGTCTATCATAAAAAGTTTGATTTCCTATAAATTATTCAGGATGACAGATAATCAATAAATCCAGACAGAGATTTATACTTTTTATTGTCCAAAAAATGCATGTTGATGCAAAAGGTGTTATTCTTTTTACTTTTTATGTGAATTAGAATAATACTGAAGAAGTATTTCTGATTTTGAGCCTTTATTCTGCTATTATTTATGGCACTGGCTAAATTCTTCAGCAAAGATGTTGAGAGTTATAGTATCTGGTGTTCAGCCAGTATTTATAAAACTTCCAGAAAGAGAAAACCATTCCTGAAAATTGGAAGCATCAGCTCTTCTTAAAGTCCAGGATTTGCACTGAGATCAGTCACTCTGGGCTGTTGATTTCTTTAGTGCTTACCCTGCTCATGTTCATCATTAGCTTTATCCTATTATGGTCGTATCACAGCACTGTTCATTAAAGAGCATAATCAGGAAATGAATACATTTTTCTTCTTCATTCTTCCCCAACCAGCAATAGCTTTTCTGGGGCCCCCATATAGTCAAGCATGATTAAGCACCCCCCCCCACAGCCACAGGTATTGAAGGTACCTAAAGATGGCTATGTTGTTAGTTTTAGTGGAAAGAAAGTCCACCAGCATGGTTTAACTAAGCTAGGGGCACTATGTCACTGGTAAAATATTTAATGGAATTGTGAAGCCTGTTACTTGATAAAACACTGTAAATATAACCAGAGATATCTTTGAATTTTAAAATAAATATAAATATGAGTTATTACCCAGCTGGTTTATTAAGTATACAAGACTGCTGTATTAGCTTTTGTTGGTTTGACAGACATGTAACAAAATATGAAGATAAGATAACTTGCTGTGGTTGGGGGCTCCCTCAGGAACAGGGGGCCCCAGTGACCACAGGGTTCACTGGTGCCTAAAGCCGGCTATGTGCAGCATTCTAAAATAGACTACTGGAAAAGAAAGATGTGCATATATCTAGATATTTACTGGTATCCTGCAAATTTTCTTTGAGACAAACTCTTTAATGAAGCTACTGTACAATAAACTTTATCCCACTTTAGGCTCAATTAAGAGCACAACTAAGCTTGAAGGACTCTCTTGACTCATTGATGACCAATGGTTTTTCTTTGGGTTTGAGTTTGTAAACGTTGCATAACAGGTGTAATCAAATAAATGTACAATGCAAACAAGTATTTATATAGATGTCTTGTAACTGGTGATGAATAAAGAGATTTAACATCATCAGTGGTGATAATTCAGTGTCAAACATTTGAGAAAGGCTTTTCAGTTCATGTCCTAGGTCCTAGTCTTCAAGACAGTGGCCACTTGTTCGGTCTGTCAAGTGCTTTTACAGCCCTTGCACTGTTGGATCAAAGTGTCTTCAGCAACATCACTTAAGGTGTTAATATTTGCTAAAAATCCAAAGCTTTTATCAAACTCTGAAAGCTGCTCAAACTGGTCAGTAAATGACAGCACTGTTGTGTCCAGCAGCGCACTCTACATGCATTTTATTTTTGGACTCTGTACCATCTTATCCTCTCCTTCATAGTCAGAGAAACACTTTACTTTCCTCTGCATCTTTTCCTGAAAAGTGGTGTGAACATTCAATTCTTCTGTTATCTTGGAGGCTTCACGATTCCATTAGCTGAAACTGTACTTGCTTGACAGAGTCTATCCTGCATTCCTAGCAAGTTGCAAACACTGGCTCTCAGTGATGTTTCTGTTGTTTCAAGATCTGCTATTGGCTTGCTTATGCTGAAAGGAATATGCACATGTTCAGCATATCTATAAAGAAAGATACTAACTGTAGTGATGAATGTGTTCCATCGATAACTGTACAAGCCCGTGGTACATAAAATGCCCTTCCCTTGAATTCATTTGTTTTATCTCAGCCCGCACTCCAGCTGATTTTCCCTTTCATATTTGCTGCCATTGTCATGCCCTTGTGCTTAACAGTCATCAATACCCAGTCAATGATAATACAGAGGCTGAAGAAGTGTATCTGAAGGTCTTGCTCCAGTACTATGATTCACAAGCAGAAATCCCAAAAAGTGCTCCTCAACTGTGGCTGCAGTCCTAGAAATGTTCACTTACCTATTTTATTTTCTTTGAAACAGTAGCAAACTGCTTGCTATGAATGTAGCAAGCAGCTTGCTACAGCTTAGACCAGCCACAGAGCACCGCAATCCTCAGATTTGATAGCAAATGGAATATGCACTAGAGAGCAATCTGGATTGGATGGTGATCATTCCCACTAACACTTTGCACCCAGGGCAGTTGTCTCTTTATCCCTAGCTATGCTACTGACTTAGCCTAAGAAACTGCCATTTCCATGGGTGTACAGTGCATCACTCATCCCACGGAATGCCATGTTCTGTTCCACCAGGTACTGGACAATTGTTATAATGCATTTCAACACACCACGCCAATGAGTTATTTCTTCTTCATTCACTACTTACTGTATCTCCTGTTATCCATTTGCCCACTCTTAGTCTGTTGTTGAGTTCCTTTCACTTCAATATTCATGCTCTGGTGCTCATTCATGGTAGTGTAAAGCTTTGGACATCTTTTTCTATGCTCTGCACCCACCTGACCAGAGAAGGAGGTTAGAATGTCCAAATAATTTGCATGGAAAGGAAAACAGTGTGTCAGATGAAAGAGAATATGTCAACTAAGTGTGTTTTTTGCTTTCCCAATTACCCAGCATGTGGAAATTGTTCTCTGATGTAAATCATCTTTTCTGTTCATTGACTGGGAACTGTGGCTGGATGTGTGCTGGATGTCAGCTACCTTTACATCATCCTTTATCAAGTCCGGACAAGTTCTAGATTTTAAGTGAGACACCTGACAGTTCCTGCAAGTCACAGGCCGCATCTGTTGTCAGCACAGAAGTATGGGCCATTTCCATAACAAATTCTGCTGATCTTGGCATTACTCCTAAAGTTGAATTTTCACACAATAACATGATTTATTTTGTGGTAATGCCAGTAGGTTCACAGCAGGCAGTTTGTGCTGTGGCTGCAACAGACTGGACACTTTCTACAGTAAGCATATAGGGATCACAGTGAGTAGCTTGTATATCAGAATCAGTGTGTTCTATTGCTGGTAGACTTTAGTGAATATCCCTTCTCTGATGAGCCACAGCAATTCCCCAATGGAATCCTGTTGTGTTCTGGAATACTCATTGCTGTGCTGCTCCAGCTTTCATTTTGCTGCTCCTGACAAATCCATGTGCTTCATCTTTTCTAACTGGGAGTGAAAGTAAAGCAGAAGTACTACACATTCATATATTAGATCTTTCTGTCATATTGTTAGTAAAAAGCATGGCACTTCAGGTATAGGTTCTAACATGACTTTTTTTTTCTTATATCTGCCTGGCCCACATTATACTTACTCAGCAGACTTTAAGATGTTAGCATTCTGAACACTTATTCTGAAGGTGGCTATTCTGTATAGTGTAGATTTTTGATTTACATAATCTGGCAAATACAAAGTCCCATGTGACAATTGTGGAATGTTATCCATCAGATTTACTTGATCCACTGAGGTAAATGCTTAACTCCTGGGGTGACCCACACCACAAAATGTGTGAAACACAAACTTCCAACCAACCATTTTAAGCAGCAAGTGTCTTGACTGCAAGTTCAAGATGCAAAGCTGCCTGTGACACTTGAGGAAAGAGTCTCAAGTGTCACAGGCTGCAAAATTGCCTGTGTCACTTTAGACTCTTGCCTCGCCCCATACATAGCTGTCATAATGAAGTACACTATACTTTTGTGCATTGTTCTCCCAGAATCCTATACTTCATTGTGCTTGTGCTTCTATAAATATTAGTCCTAACAAAAGGAAGCAAATATATGGTCTATAACACGGTAGTATTACCGTTCTCTCTAAGACTACATCTTCATATGAAAGACACTATCATCTGATTGAGCTCAAACTGATATGTCTCAATGGTCAGCATGTCAATGACTGCAATGCTAAGGCCTTGCCACTGCTAAAAAACTACGTTCGTGTTAAGCAGTAAAACAGAAGCTCCCACCTCCCCCATTTTGTTAGTAGTGTATGTAGTGCAGAAGGAATTGTTTACCAACCATAATCAGACTAAGCAGCGTCATCGTCATACTTTTAATGTAGGCAGAAAGACTGGAGAACTATGCCTAGCTGTGGTGCAACTCCCCCGACCATCCTAATTCACCATTAAGACAACGAATCATTGACTGCTACAGTGCAAGTTGAAACAACAAAGAGCAGATCAACTGTAGCATACTACAACCAAGAATAATACAATCCATGTGCAACCCACAGCCGAAAAAAAAATCTATGCCATCCATCGTTGTTGCGTACTGCAGGCAGAAAAATTGAAGAGCAATACTGACCAGTAGGCAAAAGGAACTGCAATGCAGGAAAATCATATGCCAGAAAAATGGGTTAACTTTCAAAACGCCAAGTTACTTATTATGACTGCAGGCAGAAAAGAATGGGCGAGCAGTACTGAAAACACTGATCCTAAGGAGAAACTACGATAGGTACAACTGAAGACTGTTACAAAATGATGCACCCCATAACACATAATGGCTGTTTTGTTGACATCAGTTATTATGTACTGCAGGCAGAAAAAACAAAGAGTAACAGTGACCAGAAGACAAAAAGAACTCGTAAAGACAAAGGCCTAAATTCATGGACAGATTTTGAATATGCCTTTTACAAGAATGTTGCTAGAACAAGAATTCCATTAACATATATTTTCTGAAGGATAATTGTGAAACTGTAGCAATGACATATGAAACCAAAGTTTCAAGTTTAAAGTGGATCATGGCACCTTACAATCCAGACCACCCTCACCCCCACCCAGAGTACACATGCCCATCCTTCTCACATGAGCTCTCATAGACACCTGTGCTGCTAGTTGAATCAGGCTGCCTGGGTTGTAGTCCACACTTTATCCCTGTATAAATACATATCTGACCTTTACAGGTGTAGCCATCAGCTCCTACTGTGTCTCTCTACACCAACAGATCTGGCCTTTACAGGTGCAGCCATCAGCTTCTACTACATTTCTCTACAGCAACGGACCAATAGCTCCTGCTGTATCACAGTCACAGTACAACAAATTTGTTCGTCCAGTGCATTTTGACTTTAAGTCACACAAGGCATGTACTATGCCCATTGCATACTTACACACACACATTGCTGCCTATGATTATCTTCTTCAGGATGCATGCCCTCAACAAACCTTTCCTTCAGTCACTTTTACATTTATAAACAGTCTGACTTGATCTTAATATTTTATTTTTGTCTTATAATAATTTTTCCAAAGTTAAACAAACTATACCACCCACATATAGTTAAATAAGTGATTGTATTCACAAAGAGTAACTGCATATCATTCAGACATACCAGCTGTTGACACCATAGAGCATGGGATCATCAGGGAAATCCTAACAAGCGAATAATTTTGTTAACACACTAACATATTACAGAGAAAGTGTTATTAAGGATATTATGCAGTGGTGTTCTTATGTGGTCTGCTATTCCTCACATAACGCTGGCTCTGAGCATACTCAGTACTCTGGGTGAGCTGCATATATTGTTTGAATTCCCGACTCTCATTGGAGTAGAAGTATTCCATTTGAATTATGCATGTTGAGGTGTTGACTATAAAATATGTTGCCAAGAAGAGACTGCTTGCACCATTACTACTTTTTTTTTCTTTAGAGAGGCATATATGATCTTAAATTAACCAGTGTATAGAATATCTGTAGAAACCTGAGCTAGTGTCAGCAATTACAAATAGCTTTTAGAAAACAATATTAATAAGCAGCATCTTCTGATCAGGACACTTTCTAATATTTAAAAGAGCTGTGCATTAATTCAAGTTATTATTGACTGTTTTAGCAATAATCCATGACTGGAAATAGGTGATGCAGGATTTACCCATGACTGGCGTGGTTTCATCATGAGGGAAAGCCCAAGTGATAAAGCCAATCATGGATAGTATGGAAATGATATATTGTATATTTTATTATACAATTCCTCCTCTAAAACGTGCACGCTGATTGGCCAGCCCAACCAGCGTGCCCGTTGTAAATCCCTCAATATACTAACGGAAAAAGGTCCGGTCACCCGGACTTTTTCCGTTAGTA